>NC_080590.1:61890500-62191083 GCF_029962835.1 Magnolia sinica | reverse complement strand
GAGGTTCCTTGAGTGGATCCCTGGCCAGTGTGCCTAAAATCGGGTGCTATGTGTTGACCCTTGCTCGTGGGAGCATAAACTGTGTCATGTGGACACGCTATGTCAGCCTAAGTGTAGGTTATACTGGTAAGAGCTAAACCTGATTTAAAACCTCCGGTTTGAGGTGAACCTGTTGTGAAACCTCCTTAATGAAATCCGGTACACTCAAGGGTTTAGTGTGTCAGTCGGGAGTGGAGTAGACAAGTAGTTAAACCACTATAAAAATGACTGTGTTTATGATTGCTATGGTCTTCCATTACTTATGTGATTTCCATAAATGCCTTCATATTTAAGATCACATCTCACTCACAGTCACATCCATCATAGACTGTAACTTGTTTCTTGTTTATAATTCAAAGTAGTTTTATGATTGAATCCTCTACCGAGCTTAGAAGCCAATAGAGTTACTCTTTAGTAATCCTAATGTATGACTGCATTTAGGATTAGAGTGATAGGATTTTAAATTGTCATAAAATATTAAAAAGTCTTATTCACCCCCCTCTAGGACATATTGGTATATTCCTACTTCAACTAAAGCGGTCATTACCGCAATTTCACTATCTAGTAGTAGCCCCTAACCTATATATATATATATATATATATATATATATATGCATATATGTACATATATATATATATATATATATATATATATATATTTACATATATTTACATATATATATGTACTTATATGTATATATATAATAAATATTATGGTGGGCCCCACGTGAGACCCACCTGCTATGGTAGTCGGACTGGCTAATGTACCATACATCAGCTATATAGCTGTTGTATTGACGTCAGCAGTCCTATAGGACTGATCAGAGGTATGTGATATCCAAACCATCCATCTATATTGATGGCAACAAGTTCTGTGGGCCTGATCATTAGGTATGTGTTATATCCACACCGTCCCATCCCTGCACGTGGGATGGTGTGACCCACCGTGATATATGTATTTTATTACCACCGTCCATCTGGACGGTGGGGACCACAGTGATGTATTTGTTATATCTACACCATCCGTCCATTTGCTGGATGGTGGGAATCCCTTTGCACGTGTGGGACCTCCACCGTCCAGCTAGGACATGGACGCCCCACCTTGGTATATGTGTTTTATACCAACCGTCCATCTGGACATGGGACCCACCGCGATATGTGTGTTATATCCAAACTGTCCATCCACTTGCGAGCTCGTCTTAAGGCTTGAGATAAGAAGTAAGACAGATCTGTCTATCAAGTAGACCACGCTGCAAAAACCAATGGAGGATTGAACGTCTACCATTGAAACCCATTTGGGGTCACAGAAGCTTTGGATCAATATGAAATTTGTTTTCCTCTTAATTCAGGTCTTTGTGACCTTATGAACAGATTAGATGGAAAAAAAATGTTATGGTGGGCCCTATGAATTGTTTAACGCTGAAATCATTATCTCCATTACTATTTGTGGTGCGGTCCAGATGATATTTTGATATGGTTCTCTTTTTGAGTAATGCTCTATCTTGATCTCTACAAATAGATGAATGGTGTAGATATAATATTAATGTTTTATCCACACCGTCCAGCTAGGATGGTGGGTCTCACTTGATGTACATGAGGCCTATGGGTGTGGCCCGATATGATATTTGTGTGGCCCATATGTGTGGCCCATCGTAATGTATGATGAGGCCCAATGTGATGTATGAGAGGCCCATATGATGAGGCCCAATGTGATGTATATAAGGCCCAATTGAGGCCCATTATGATGTATATGTGGCCCATGTGTGAGGCTCGATGTGATGTATATAACCATATGATGCGGCCCATCATGATGTGTATTAGGCCCATGTGATGCGGCTCATTGTGATGTGTATTAGGCCCATGTGATGTGGCCCATTATAATGTATTTGAGGCCTAAGTATGAGGCCCATTGTGATTTATTTAAGGCCCAAATATGAGGCCCAATGTGATCTATATGAGGCCCATGAGTGAAGCCCAATGCGATGTATATAAAGCCTTTCTGTGAGGCCCAAGGTGATGTATATGAGGCCCATTGTAATGTGTGATTCCACCAGGATGTATGAATTGGATGTTTATGATGCCCATCCATGTTCCTAGTTGATATTAAATGGGTCATGCCTTGGGAGCAATGATGGTTTAATGTCCACGTTGTAAGAGTAATGATGGTTAAATGTCCACATTATAACTCTCCCTAGGGCCCGTTGTTAGGCCCATTCGCATCTCCCCTTAATGGGTTAACCTAAACCGTTGGGCCCCCATTGATGATTATATTACCCATCTTTTCCTTAATTAAGCTATCCCAATTCGTTGGGCCCCCATTTGATAATGATGCTTTCCACCACACCCTATAGGATCACCCAAGTCTTGGAGCCCATCTTGTGTTCGTACCGAACCTCCCATAAGGAATGTGGCCCACTTAGATGCATGTGTTTGTCCAAGCTTAGTAACCCAAACCTAAGGCCCACTTAGATGATGAGCAGGACCATTTGTAGGGTTACGTAGTCTTAGATGTGTGGATCCTACCAAGGGCTGCCTTGTGTTTATATCAGGCCCTTATAGGGAAGCCCAGTTGTTATGATAAAGGGAGTGAGGAAGCCCACTTGTTGTTTACCCACTTGACTCGCCCCACGAGACATATCTTATCCTTATATCTAGTTGCTACGACCTCAGTGTCACATATATATCGTCCGCACTGTCCATTTACTTCTTTGGGACAAGTGTGAGGCCTATCCTTGACGCTAGTACACCATCGCCTCTTGCCGTATATGGGGGAGAATACGTGGTACCAGATTTAGTATATACACTATGTAGAGCCTATCTTGATGTATGGGTTAGACCCGCCATCCTTCCAGTGGACCCCATCTTGGGATATATGAGATATAGTACGTTGGGAGGCTAATCTAACATAGGACATACCACATGGACTCCTATAGTTGTAGAAGGGGCATGTCGTTTAGCTCCTACTCTTTATATGTGATATGTTGGTGATGATCGATTGTGGATTATTGTTGACTGCCCTATCAAATAATCATGCCTATATACTTTATTACATCATGATACATGCCCATACACATCATAAGTATGCTTGTTATGAGGAGTGATTGATCATAACATATGCCATTGGATTGGTTTACTGTGGGACTCCTTGTGAAATGGAGTTGCCCCACATGAGCATGCAGTACACGTAGGTTTGATGCATGACTGGATAGTATGACTCATGCGTCTCATATTTTGTGAGATGACCACCGTATGCCCTAGCGACATCAGGGTCGTAGCATCCACAAGCATATCGTGGATGGCCAGGTGGGACACTGGAAATCTTTTTCTATATGGGGTGTTATAGATGTCCCTGGGTGAAATTTTCTAAACCCTCTTGGTACCAGAGGACGCTCCAACGTCTAGACCGTGTGTAAATACATGAGCGCATGAGGGCCGTATACCAGTAGGCCATGTCTCCCACTGTGTCGTGGTCGGTTGGAATGGGGTGTGGCCTTACCCGCCCGAGGGAGTAGGCAATGTTAGGCTGAGTCTAACTAGCTTATAAATGGGTCCGCTATCAACGAGCCGGGCTGATATTGGTAGGCAGATAGTGAGGTCTCTTCCACTTACCCAGTTGTGTGCTTGATGGGGCGGCAGGTGGCGTAGAGTGTACTAGACCTCGGTGATGATCCCAGAGACGTACGGTACTGATATGTGGACTTACTGAGCAAGAGTTGTATACTCACCATTTTACTCATTTATTCATTCATTCACTATCCACTAGGGCTAGTGGTACGCAACTAATTTGTTATGTGTACCCTCGCACTGGCCATGATTTCGGTTGGGTATGCGACTAACATGAGATCAGGAGTTTACCACATTGTGTCCAATTATCCAAATCAGGTATGAGCCAGTTTGGATAGAAGTCCTTTGTGATGGGCCCCACAGCTTGCGATACTACGTACTATCATCCCGACTTCACACTCTATCTTGGTCATTTATTTCACACTGCATATTGTATTATATCCCCAGTACATGGCATTTGGTTGACCATGATCTCACATGTCATAACCAATCTGTATTGCATACTCTGATTTTGTATGACTCATGAACTTGTCAATATTTCTGCTTATTCTGATATCGTATGATTCATGAACTTGCCAGTATTTCCGACATTGTATGATTTATGGAATTGTATTAAATACTTAGCACCTATGTTGCGCACACACGTTCACCACCCTCTAAGCTTTCTATAAGCTTATGCATAATAGATGTATGCAGGTGACGATAGGACGCAGCCGAGCTGAGGTAGAAGCATGCGGGTGAGCTTGTGGCAAATCACTTTGGCAATTTTGTTATGTATTTCCCTTTCAATACTGTAATCTAATGTTTATATTAGTGAATATGTGATGATGATGTTGCCTTTATGATTTAGGTATAGTTGCGGTTATGCTCTTTTATTTATAAAAAAAAAATCACACTAAAAATCCTCCTTGTAGGATCCTAGGATCGGAATCTGGCATATGGGTCCTGGAAGCCGAGAATGGGGTACTATAGAGGCTATCAGCACTGGATTCGGCAATCAGAAATTCTATGAGCCTGGTTTCTGAGTTTGGGGTGTGGCAAAGGCTTGTATCCATAACCTCACATAAATTCATAAAGATCACGTATAATTAAAAATATACCTTAACCATAATTCCCAAACGATAAATAATTGATGATGGTAAATCAAATAATTGCAAGGAGGATTCACAGTAACATGGAAGTATGTAAAAGAGCAAGATAAATCATATCAACTCAATTTAATTTAAGCTTACAGGAATCCCTCGCCTTAGCCTTAGATCTAAACCTTAGGTAGATATCCATGTAGGAAAGCTTCTACACGAAAAGCTTCTGCATAAATCACGACATCGCTTAAGCCAGAGGGAGACACCATACATATGGAGAAGGAAGAGGGCATCTAGGCTTCTCCTTCTCTTTCTCTTTCTTTCTCTTTCTCTTTCTTTTACTTTTTCTTTCTCTTTTTCTTTCTCCTTGGGCATGTGAGTGGAGAGGGGAACATACGCCCCTTTAAAAAGGAGTGGGCGTGTGAAAGGGGTATGTTTCACATCCCACTTGGATTGTGTTTATCCAATTTTTCCTTTTTTGACGATCTTTCTTTAAATCTAATTCATCCATTGTGTCAGGGTCGTCGAATAGAGCCAGGGTATATGATTTTCTTGATGATCCAAAATTTAGATTGGCCAATCTTCAAAATTCTCCTAATAGGTGCCAAAATGAACTTGATATTAATTAACGGTCCACACTTAATGATCAAGGCCCAATTTTGAAAGAAATGTGTAGTCAGGCTAGGAAAATGATTGGACAAAATTTGGTGGTTGATCGATGATAGAAAAAGCCTAAATCTAAAATTTCACCTTTTGTACCAAAAAGAAGGAACTGGCTTCAACCTTTAATGGTGTAGGATTATATATCGAGGCATAAATTTTGTATAACCTCATAGTCGTATAAGACCAAAGTGTGGTCTAAATTTAAGTTGTGATGGATGGAAGAATGTTGTTAAATCAGAAGATCCAGATTTATAAGGAGTTGGTAGGCCTTGAAGGATAACTTCGCGCCTAAGGAAAAGCCTAGCAAAGTGAGGTCTTCATATTTCATACTTGGTCCATATTATAGGCAATTCAAGTCGTTCATATAAAGGAAAATATCTTACTATGACTACCACGAGGTTTCTTCACTCGATGGACACAAAAATCAACGGTTAAGGGGCTGATTTGTCAATTGGGTCACTTTTACAATGATTTAAGGGCTGAAATTTGACATGTATGATTACTTTATGATTCATAGGCATGATACAAATTTTTACATCAAATGGATCGTGGAAACCATGTGATATAGAATTCAAGGGTCTAGGTTAATGGCATTTTCGTAATTATTGCTGATACGAGAGTTTTGAAAAATTTAATGGTTCTACATGGTTATAGGTACATTTTTAAGTAATTCTTACAAAAAACTTATATCTAAATAATTATGAATAAAGAATTATTCACCAAATTAATTAAGGGAATGTACATATATTAACCAACATAATGGATGGTTAGATGACATGTTAAGAATAGAAAAACTTGATGGTTAGTACTCTGATCATGTATTTAAACAGGCGTACGGTCAGTTTTGTAACCAGATACCATTAAATTCAAGTGACTTGTTCACATGTGTAAGATTCTAAGATTGTAATTTTGATGGTGAGTTAAGCATATTCATAGGTAGTGAACAAGATGAATGGATCAGAATCTCAATTTGATATGTGTACGAGCAAATGCAGATATTAAGTAGTTAGTTTACTATGATCGGGTGGTCCAAACTCAAAGTGGGCAATCAGATATCTTTACCTATCGGTGGATAGTTGGCTGAACGGTTAGTTATGATGGACAAGTGAGAATACTTAGACATATGGTGATCTTGTCTTAAAATCAATGGTCAGATGACTTGATCTATGGATGGAGATAATTCCCAATGGTCAGATTCGTGTTGGAGAATATATGTATGGTTAGGATAGCTAGATTGGTATCGTACACATGTACATAACAAGTTAAATTTTATAGTAACACTCGAGAATTTTCAATACTCGGGTATTGAAAAGTTTGGGGTGTTACAAGTTGTCATTCTACTTATATAAAAAAATATATGGCAGAAATTCAGAAGTGAGTCTAGAATGTTATAGTTAAACATTGTATTGGATGAAGGTTTGTTTATTGTAATGATTTTTTAATTAAGCGTGGTTGTAAATGTTTAAAATTAAATCATGATTGAGAATTTGAAGTCAGGTCTAGCCAACTCGGGTGCTGAATTTCTGAGCATGACATTACTTCTTCTCTTTTATGTTGAAACCCCTTTTCCAGTTTCCTCCCACTCAATTATCATGGTTACATCTTCCTCCTCTTTTGTTCCAACCTTCCATCTAGAATCATTCGTCAAAGATCTATATGTTTTGTCTTCAAGAGTGGTTAATGACCTCCTTTTCAATACTCCTATTGAACCGAACAGGGCAGTGTTAACACTTAGTCTAGCCTTTCACCCTATAATCATGGATGTAAGTGCATTCACCTACCTTTTGTCCTTTGGTGAGCTTGTCTATTTGGGCTTTTCTTTGAAGAATCATCATCCTTTCATCCTTCCGGATAAGACCAATAAGGCATATTCTACTTTCATGGCTCTACAATGCAAATTTTAAGATGAAGTTGATGACCAAGAACACACGATTTTCCTTTTGATGTAGATTTGTTAATTTCTGTTATGTGTGAGTGCCCTTCAAATCACCAAGGAATGCATCCATTTGGCCAAGGCACTCGCTCGAGGACGTTAGCTTGCTCTTGCCTGTTTCGTGCTTGGCCACCTTTATCGTAACATGTTTAAAGCAACTACGAAGGGTTTATACCTCTCTGGTGGGTCTATCCGGTTTGTCCAGATGTGGTTCTATGAATATTTTGGAGAAAATTTTGTCAAATCTGTTCTAACAAATGTGGAATTCACCTCCTTCACCCATCGCAATATCCTCTACTCCAAAATCAATTATTCCTTCATTGAGTGTATGAGTTTTTTTTACTTTCTTTTACCCTTGATTAGTCGAACTATTCTTTCTATACATTTAAAGATAAAGAGTTCGACCTGACCTGATTCACTGAAGACTATGAGTCGATTGCTTTAAGATGTACAAATGAGTATTCAGCATGTACAAGAATATGGAAGAGCCTAAGTTGACCAATTTCGTATTCAAACTGAGAGTACAAATAGATATATGGTAAGTCAAGCTGAGGCTATACATCGATTGATGGCTATGATAGCCGAACGAACGTCATCGGTGATGCAATGTAATGTGAAAGAAAGTTCTATCGGTAATGCAACTCAGCAGCCACCTAAGTCGCCTTCATAAAAGAACCCACCACCAGTCCTAGTTCAGGAGATGCAAAATACTCTGCCTCCTATAGAATTTAGATGATCAGAGTGAGAGGCTAGAAATTTTGTACCTGAAAATCGGAATTAATGATTGCCAGGAGGATATAACCCTCAACAATTCCCCATGAATCCTTTATTCTAAGAATGATTGAACCGATTCAGCCCCGAACTGCCACCAGTCCTTGAACCTTAGCAAGTGGATCATGACCAAATTGTACAAATTGTCTAGGAGGTTGCAGGACAAGTACTCGGTTACAATACTATCCCAATGTATCACAAACCGTATCCTGAATTGATAGATCAACAACATCCATTGTCAAGAAACTATCGACCAGATTTTTTCCTATTTTTAGGCAATCTTGGTCAATCAACTATTGAACACGTCGGCTGATTTACTATGCAGTGCGAAGTGTAAGCCCCATATCCTAGACAGTACCGTTCCGTGGACTTTCACGGTCTTCCCAATCGAATTTCGATAACCTTCGACCCTTAACCGGCATTTACGCGCGACCCTGATTCACACACCGTCAACTTGAGTCGACTCAACCCGAGACTTATACCCTAGCGACCGCACCGTCGTCGGGGTTCCGATGCCACGTCTCGCGCGCCGAGGCGATACTCTGGCCAGGAGATGTGGGCCAGCGTTCGGTGTGAGGAAAACGCCGCACGTGCGAATTCCGAGAGAATCTCTACGACTTATCACTTCAATCAATCAATCAATCAATCCCATCATGTCAAGTACACATTACCTCTCACCCTTCCCCAAGCAGCCCCTAAAGTCAAAAGTTTCTTACAAACCCATACCTTTCTTACACCATTTACCACAAAAGTCAAAAAGTCTCTTACACACCCATCCCTCTCTCTCTCCCATCCATCACTCTATCACATCTCTCTCTCTCTTTACAATACTCTTTCTCTCATTCTCAAACTCACTTTCCCAAGCAAGAAAAAATTCACACGTCCAAGCCTCTCCAAGCCCTGCTAAGCAACAAGTGTGGCCCACTTTCCTACCCTCTCATCTCTCATCTCAACCATCCAAACCCATCTCCTCCATTGGGATCAAAGCTAAGGAGCAAAGGAAGTCAAGGGAGTAAGAAGATCTAACGGTGGGTGCTTCTATTAGGCCTAGATTTCCTTTTTTTGATGAAGGGCCAAGTGAGACCTACCGATTGATGGTATGGATCTCACTTTGGACCCTAGGTGTGGCCGATGGCCCACCTTGATCCACATGATCATTCCATGATGGGGCCATTCTCCATGGACCCCATCATGATGTTTATTTTCTTTACATGGCTAGGGGTCATTTAGACCTTCCATTTTGGTGGAGAAGGGATCTCCACCGTTGATCTTTGATTTGTTGGGCCCACGTGTTATGGGACCCACTTGATGTATGATTGATTGCAAGGAGGGCCCATAGTGTCGGGGTCCCTCCATCATCACGTGTCTCTCTATCTCTCTCTTTCTTTCTCTCTCTCTCTCTCTCTTTTTTATGATGAAATGGCCTTGTGGTCCACCCGGATGGACCCCACCATAAGGCATGTATTTTATCCAAGCCATCTATTAGTGGGGCCCACTTTATATATGTTGTGTTCACACCATCCTCCATTTGGTGGCCCACCTCAGCAGGGCCCACCTTATGTATGTGGGTTACTAGACCGTCCAGCGTCCAGGGACGCTGGACGTCAATGAAAAACACAAATTTTAGCTTTGTTTTCAAAGCTTTTGGGAGGGTTGTCTATGTAGGCCCCACCTTGATGTATAGTTCTAATCCAAGCCGTCCATTCCATTCTCCAGATTATTTTAGGCGTTGAGCCGAAAAAATGGGGCCAATCTGACTTTCAGGTGGGCCATAGCATAGCAAACAGTATATTTATCGTTGAAACACCCTCCAATGTTTCATTACACCGAAATATGCTCAATATTGGGCTTGTTTTGCTTGTCTTGAGCCATGAGGGGCCCTTGGACGGGGTGATTCACCTAATGCAGGCCCCACATGAGGAAAACCGCAGGAAAATGGGATTTTCAAAATAAATAAATAAATAAATAAGGCAGCAGTGCCTGCTGCTGCCGCTGACCCCACCAGAGGACCCGTAGGCGTCCTGCACTGTGGGCAGACGGGCCAGGGACCACAGTCCATTCGTGGGCCCCACCATGATGTATGTTGATTATCCACACCGTTCATTGGGTGGGCCACTTCATAAAGTGGGCCCCCTCTAAAGATCAGTCACATCCAAAGCTTAGGTGGCCCACATCATAGGAAACAGTGGGATTGAACCGTCTGCCATTGAAAGCCATTTTTGGGTCCATAAAAGTCTTAAATTAATATGAAATTTATTTTTCCTATTCAGCCAGGTCTGTGGGACCTTATCAATGGCTTGGATGGCAGATACACATTATTGTGGGCCACACGTGTGGACCCCACCATGAGTAAGTGTTTTATCTACTCCCGCCCGCCCCTGTACACGGCTACGTCCGTGCAGCATGGGGTGTAGCGTGGGGTGCAACGTGATGTATGTATCCACACCATCCACTGTTTGGACGGTGGGGCCCACCATGATGCATGTGTTGCATCCCAAGCCGTCCCACCCTTTTAAAAGCCCATTTTAAGGCTTAAGACTACAAATAAGGCAGATCTATTTATCAAGTGGACCACACGACACCGTGAGCATTGAACGCCTACCATTGAAATCCCTTGGTATCATAGGAATTCTGGATCAACATGAAATTTTTTTTCCCTCTTAATTCAGGTCTGTGTGACCTTATGATCAGATTAGATGAGAAATGAATGTTATGGTGGGCCTAGGAAATTTTAATGGTGGAAATCATTGTCACCACTTATAGTTCGGTGTGGCCCACTTAATATGCATGAGGCCTATTGGTGTGGCCCACTTGATGTACATATAGCCCATGTGAAGTGGTCCACTTGCCATATGAGGGCCCACTGTAATGTATATAAGGCCCATTGGAGGAGGCCTACCTTGATGTATTGGTGGCCCGTTGTTGAGGCCCACCTTGATATTTATAAGGCCTATTTGAGGAGGCCCATCTTGATGTAGTTATGGCCCATCCGTTGAGGGCCACCTTGATATATATGAGGCCCACGTTTGGAGGCCCGTTTGATGTATTGGAGGCCCATGGGTCAAGGCCTAATGGGATGTACATAAGACTCAATGCGAGGAAGGTGCACCCGATATAATGTGTGATTTCACTATAATGCAGGTAATGATGTTTATGGTGGGCCATGCCTTGGGAGCAATGTTGGTTTGATGTCCACATTGTAAGAATAATGTTGGTTAAATGTCCACATTATAATTCTCCCTAGGGCCCATTGTTAGGCCCATACTTGTAGGCCGTCTAGGCCCATCTTCGTTATGAACAGCATCCATCACCATATAACATGTTTAGTATAGTTCCATGATTCATGATCATACGCATCATATGTATGCTTGACATGAGAAGTGACTGATCATAGCATATGCCTTTGGGTAGATTGTTTAGGGGCTCCCAGATAGGCGGTGTTGCCCAACATGAGCGCACAATACCCGCAGGATTGCTGCATGACTGGATAGTGTGATTCACGCATTCGCATTGTGTGATATGGTTATTGTATGCCCTAGCGACATCATGGTTGTAGCCACTACAGGTGTATCATGGTTGGCAGGATTGGATACCAAAAATTTCGTTCTACATGGGGTGCTATAGATATCCTTGGGTGAAAGTCTCTAAACCCTTATGGTACCAGGAGGTTGCTCCAACGTCTAGACCGAGTGGGTGCATGAGCTTCAAGTGCCGATTACCAGACGGTCGCGCTTTTCACTATGTCGTGGTTAGTTGGAAGGGGGTGCGGCCTTACCCGCTCGAGAGGAGGGGGCAAAGCTAGGCTGAGTTTGACCAGCTCGAGGAATGGGTCCGCTATCAACGAGCTGAGCCCGATATTGGCAGACAGATAGTGAGGTCTCTTCCACTCGCCTTATTGCGCGCAATGGGGCGATAATCTGGTTTAGAGTGTATTAGACCCCAGTGATATTCCAGAGTTGAGCTGTATTGATATGTGGACTTAGATAAGGATTCGTATGCTTGAGTTGCATTTCACACCACATGGCCTTAGTATGGCCGACATCATTCATGCCTTGCACCGCATGGCCCCAGTACGGCTAATAGCATTCATGGATTCATCAGGATATTTCGCATTACTCTGATACTCATATTTGTACTACTACCTTAAGCACACACTTACACCACCCTCTAAGCTTTCCATAAGCTTATGCATGACCGTTGCGTGCAGGTGACGTTGGACCGCAACAACGCTGAGGCAGGAGCACATAGCAGATTATCTTGGAGCTTTTTGTCCATTATCATTGTATTTCCCTTTATGCTCATTGTACTTGTAAAATTTTTTATCATAGTGGAAATGTGATGGAGTTTTTGGTTGTTGTTTGTGGGTTATGCCTTTGGTTATGCTTATTACGAATCAAACTAATGTTGAAAATCCTCCTTGTAGCATCCCAGGATCAGAACCTGGCGAATGCGCGCTGGGAGCCGAGAATGGGGTTCTACGGAGGCTGTCGGCGCCAGATTCGGCAATCGGGAATTTTGTGAGCCCGATTTCCGAGTTTGGGGCGTGACACAAAGAGTTAGCGAATGATGACTATCATAAGTTACAGTTATTCGATCATTCACTAACGACAGTGACCTTTATGTGGTATTCAAACCTATTGTCATATTCGGTGCACACTTGGTAAGAAATGGAGGAGAAATTCCATGCTCAATTTTTCTCTAATAATAGAGAAATAACTATGATCGATCTCGCCTGTTTTCGGCAATTATCGTGAGAAACTTGTGAGAGTTATATTACTCGGTATAAGATGGCAAAAGGCTGATGTAAGATTGTCATGACCGAAGTTAAATTTGTGCAGCTAGCACAAGATGGGCTTGAATATAAACTTTGTAAGAAGTTCATCGGGACATAGTTCATGAACCTGTATGAACTGATTAGGAAGGTCTCTAGGTATGAAGAACTATTACAAGAAGGTACTTGACGGAAAAACTCGTCAATATAAACTTATTATCTTGACCTAAATTACGATGTCGTAATCGCCGAAGTGGTAGCTAAAAAACCACTTGTGTGTTCAACATTGGTCAAAACGGAATCAACTGCATCAACCGCATAAAAAATTCAAAAGGTTTACACTTTTGACATCACAAGAGCTGATGGAATATTTGAAATTTCATTAGCCAAAAAGTTTTTTATCGACCAATTATAAAAGATCGAATGTTGCAAGTGGCACGAAACTCGGTCTCATTCGAATAATAAATGTGTTGTATTCAGGAATGTTGTCCAAGATAATATCGACCATGGGTTGCCAAAGTTCCTAAAAAAAGGCGAGGAAGATATGTTGATCGACACAGATCCATTCCCGCCCAATCTTGAGGTCAATATAGTCACAGTGAATCTTAGAAAGCCTAATTATCTGCAGCTGGCGATCAATCTCAATCCAACCAAACAAGAAGACATGTCACAACGACCAGTGCAAGGGCAACGTTGGTCTCCTCATTTGAGCAATACTCAGTCAAACACCATTCAACAAGATAAACGGAGTTCACAACTGTGCGACCGATGTACTGGAAGAACTATTCCCGGATGGGGAGATCCTCCCAAATCAAGGTTGCACGACTGTTGCACGACTCTTAGGCAATTCGGGAGGAATAGTCAGTACTAGCCGTAACAAATAACCCTTAATTGCTACCAACAGGTTGGGGTACCCAACCAAAGGATGGTTAAGCCCCCAACAACTCGAGAAGGAGTATGGAAGCAGGTTATGCATCCAAAATTTTTGAAAGTACCTGAGGCATTGACTCGAACTAAGAAACGCCGATGGCAGAGTCGTTGAGCAGCTATGAGAAGAGAATTGGAAGAAGTAATAGACTTGACTCAGCTAGAAGTAGTCCAACCACGACCATTCTAGAGAATTTTGCATCTAAAGAACTAATGGCTATAAACACGATAGGAGTAACCCTATCTCCCGTGTTACGTGAACAAGATTCTAATATTTTTGGCCAGTCCAATCGGTCAGCTAGTCCAAAGGAGGAAAATGTTTTAGGTATTCTATCATATTACCTTAGCGATGAATGCTTCCCAAGGGATGAATGATTGGTGAATGAATTAGCAACAACTATTGAAGCACTACAACTCATCTCACCAGTGAGTGCCTCGATCAGCCTTACGACTGATGAAACCGTTAAGCAGGATGTAGACTGTTGAGTGTTAAATATTACATATTTTTTCCTGTTTATATCTTGGTTTTATGGAAATGATAGTGTTTAATCGATATATTTATACATGTTTCTTTTGCGAAGTGATTTCGAGAGCTTAGATTGAAAAAGATGCTAAAAGCATGAAAATATATGCTTGAAGATTACCAAGGCAAATGATGGATCTTTGGAGACCAAGATCAAAGATTTGAAAGGCCCAAGATTTAAGAAAACCAAGTGAAATAGGAAAAAAAATTAGATTTGCAAAGCGTAGAATTGCAGAAAAACTAAACTCATCTATCGATGCCATTGAGCTATTTCGATGCCATCGAAGTAAGTGTTCAATATCATCGAAAACAGATCGATCACATTGAGACTTAAGTGAAAAATTAAGTTTAATTTCTGGATAATTGGGTGCAAATACCAATTCCATTGAAGACCCTTCGATTGCATCAAAGGAGGGTTTGATGTCATCGAAACTTGTTCAATGACATGGAGAATTTTAGGATTTTCAAGCTCGACTCGCTGGACACTTTGGGACCAATTTCGATTCAATCAAAGACCTGTTCGATGACATCGAAAGTCCGCTGATGACATCAACAAGATACATAGTGCGAATGCATGAAACTTCAATTTGAATTCAAGTGGAATTCCACACTTTGATGTCGTTGAAGGACCTGGCCGATGACATCGGCAAGGCGTGAAGCACGTATATTTGAGGTAGTTTCCAAAGTCGGTCGAACAAAGCCTATATATTTGAGTTCTCCAAGGAGTTTTAAACACGAATTAGGGTTAGAGGAGTCTGACAAAGGGTGGAGTTGCTACCAAGGAGTTCTTTTCTTTTTCCTTAGTTTTTAATGTTTTTCTTTAAGAGTTTTAGCTTAATCATGTCTATGGTTAACTAATCTCTTAGCTAAAACTAAGAGGTGAAACTTGTAGTTTATTTTGATGTTTATTTTACTTTGATTCAAGTACATTTTGAACTTTCATTAATTTCTAGTTTCAATGAAGGAATATTTCCAGTTTTCTATGATTTATTGTGACTTAAATTACAATAAATGCTCGCAAAGATCTTAATATCTTCATCTCTCATTTTGTAATCGAGTGATCTGTAAAATTCATGATCATGATCTATCATTGTCCATGGGCATGGTTGATGCATGAATTTCTTGCGATCATGAGATCAATGCTTCATGTGTGAACTAGTTCAATGAAGTTCAACAGCACTATGATTTAATTGTTTCATGTTCCAACTGGATAGAATAGGACTTTGATTCCAGTTGCGTTTTTATTGAATTAAGTAAAGTAGCATCATAATAGCTACAAGTGGATCCTTAGTGCTTCTAATTTCCCTTACTTTGATTACTTCAGTTTACACAATTATTCTCAATTATTCCATTTCTTATATCGCTAGCTCTAATTCTAGTTACTTTTAGAATACATATAAGTTAAGTCCATGTGGATATGATCTCGGTCTCATTGAGTTATTACTACAGCGTAGCCTTGCACTTGGGGTTATGAATAAAGACCTTGATATACAAATGGATGTGGGAATACTAAGGGGACAATGTTTGAAGAAAGGAATTGTGTTTGGGACATTGCCACCATTCGTGTTCCATTGCAACATGGTGTTTGTTGATGCAAGAATCTAGACCGCCTCTTCAGACCTCCAAGCATCTGCACAAGAGAAGAGCAAAGGAGAACTTGCCTAGAGTAGGGGACCCTCCGATGCCAAAGTCAAGCGAGGAATCTGGGTCTGGTCGTGTTGAGGGGTTTAGGGTGAGAGATTCTGCGTACCTTTTTAGTGTAGGTAGATCCTTTATTTATAGTGTATGTAGGACATGGTAGTCTGTAATCTCAGGCACGATCTTAGCCATTAGGTGAGATGTGCGCGAGTGGTGAATGTTGGCAATTAACTTGGAATCACGTGGTGGATGGTTATGCATAGGTGATGGATTTCGACGGTTACCCTAGAGTCGCACATACTCGAGGTAAGTTGGCACTACTCTGATCAAAGCATCATTGGTCGGTGTGACCCTGATTGGAGCATCATAGGTCAGCACGGAGCATCGTAGGTTGCCACAGAGCATCATAGGTCGGTACGGTCTAGACTTCTTATTTCACTCGAGGAAAACCCATATATGAGTGATCCGAGGAGGCTATTAGGACTTATGAAGAAGTTAAAGGCTACAGAAATTGGACATCACAAAGACCTTTTGGAAGGCCGTTGCTTTGTTTAACATACACGGGTGAGCTTCCTTGTACTCCCAAACATCATCCGACATGCCTTTGGCACACCGTCATCCCCCTAGCTCAACCATCACGGATTGTTGGAGCCGACCCGAACTGAGTCTTTGATTATTTGTGTCAAAGCCGAGCTGAACCAATCGATTAACTAGATAGAGCCGACCCGAACTGAGTCCTCAGTTATTTGTGTCAAAGCCAAGCTAAACCAATCGATTGACCGGCTAGGGATTGCTATGAGGAGCTTGGAAGTTTTGCATTGGTCGTCTGGGCTATTGGCTTTTCAAATTGAGGGGTGTACCTATCTTCTTGTCGGTTCCTTCTATTCTCTATGAGCTCTTCCTCAAATTCACTGAGTTGATCAATCCCCAGGGCCTGTTCTGACCGGGGGCTTCAGGACAATCCTTGTGAGGCACATAGGTGGGAGCTCGTAAACATGCACTACCGAGGACTACGCTTAGCAGTACGAAGTCTAGCTTCTTTGGATAAGATGGCACAGGAGTGTATGCTCGTCAGTGCGAGCTGATCGTGGGGTGGTCAGACCATATTTCCCCATAACAGTGATCACACTGCCTTCCAGCTTCTAGGCCAGACTAGCCCAACCAAGTAGAATGGCAGGTGATGTGGAAGAGTTCAGTCCTCCAATAGTAATACAACATGCTTCCTTTCCATTTGAGGAGGTGCCTGGAAATTAACCTGAGATAAATGAAACCTCACATGTAAACATAGTCACAGTGGAGTCGAGGGCTACATTTGAAATAGTGGTCATAAAAAGACCCACTCATGGCATAATGCAACATCTTAAGCCGTTGTGCATATCTACTCATCTCGAAGGATGCCTAGTCACTAGAATCCTGGTCGATAATGGGGTCGCTATCAACCTTTTACAACTGAGAATGATGTCAAAACTAGGAAAAATTGTGGATTCTTTGATCCCTATGGAGGTTACCGTCAGTAATTTTGATGGTCATGTTATGAACACTCATGAGGTCCTTCCAATCGACCTAACTATTGGGACCAAAATGGCATTGGCTCCATTCTTTGTGGTCTACACTTTGTCCAGTTATAATGCCTTACTAGGTAGAGATTGGATTCATTCATTCGCGTGTATCCCGTCGTCCCTACATCATTTCGTAATCTTTTTTAATCGGAATAAAGTTGAACTAGTCGTAGCCAAATAATAAACCTTGTTGGCCACTTCAAACACTAATGAAGCCTAATGTTATTGGGAAGAAGTAGGACCAATTCGGTTTACTGTAAGGAGCAAGTTCAGCCGACCAACTAGAATATCCATCCAAAAGAATCCAAATAGTGTTGTGCAAGGTATTATAGAAGTAGTTCGATTAAGTGATATCCCGCCTATGGACATTGTTCCTTATCAGTCAGTCAGTTTCACATTGTACCATCAAAGAAATTTCATGATAGGTACATCCAGAGATAAGCAATACTAGGCCGATTTGATGGCCAGAATAAGAAGGCTTGAAGAAAGACTGAGAGAGGCAAGCGATGGTTGTCTTGTGAACTTGGCCGATATGTATGTCTCAATTGAATAAGACAGCATGGAGCTTAAGGAAGCCCCTGATAAGTTGGAGGATTCTCGGCCATGAGTTCAAGATTCTTTAGTAGAGGTCAATTTAGGGACCGAGTAAGACCCAAAACCCACATTCGTTAATGATTTGCTGAGACCTCAAGAGAAAGCATGGCTGATTAATTTACATGAAGAGTTCACTAATTGCTTCGCATGGGATTACCATAAGATGTCAGGACTCGATTGAGGTTTAGTTAAGCACAGGTTACCTATAAAAGAAAGATATTGACCGTATAAGCAACCACCTAAGCGAATGACATCAAAAGTAACCCACAAAATAAAAGAAGAAATTAAACCGCTTCTGAAGGGTAGTTTCATTAGGCCTATCAAATACACCGAATGGATTTCAGATGTTGTCCCAGTTATAAAAAAGAATTGTAAATTACGGGTTTGCATTGACTTTCAAATTTTAAATTTAGCTACGCCAAAAGATGAATACCCAATGCTAGTGGCCGATCAACTAATCGATAGGGTTGTCAGGGATAGGATTGTATCCTTCATAGATGGTCATTTTGGGTATAACCAGATTTATATCACAATGGATGATGTGCCAAAGATGACATTTAGATGTCCAGGTCCATTAGGAACTTACTGTTGGGTGGTGATGCCTTTCGAACTTTAAAATACTAGAGCCACATATCAAAGAGAAATGAATGCCATATTCCATTATAAGATCGGCGGGTTTATGGAGGTCTATGTAGATGATATAGTGGTCAAGTCGGCCGATATAGAGGGCCATTTCGTTCAATTGCGTAAATCGTTTGAACAAATGAGGCTCCAGAAGTTAAAAATGAACTCCCTAAAGTGTATTTTTTGGGTTTTAGCCAGAAATTTTCTAAGACACTTAGTGCATCAGTGAGGAATGGAAGTCGACCAGAATAAGGCTCGAGCATTCATTAACATTCACCCACCGAAGAATAAAGTAGAGCTACAATGATTCCTAGGTCAAGTTAATTTCATGCAGAGATTTATATATAATTGTGCGGGGAAAACCAACATATTTTTACCATTGATAAAGCTAATGTCAAGTCCCGAACTCGGAAACCGGGCTCACAAAATTTCCGATCGCCGAATCCAGCGCCGACAGCCTCCGTAGAACCCCATTCTTGGACCCTGGCACCCATTCACCAGGTTCCGATCCTGAGATACTACAAGGAAGATTTATAATTATCAGTCTGGTTCAAAACGAGCATAACCAAAAGCATAACCCACGAACAATAACCACAAGAACACCACCACAAAATCCACTATGATCAAAAACTTATAAGTACAATGCGTCTGAAAGAAAATACAAGATAATGCAAATAACAGAAACTCCAAAAGCTCAGCTACACACTCCAACTGTGACAAGGCTATGACTGCGACTGCATCCTAGCGTCACCTGCACGCATCGATCGTGCATAAGCTTATAGAAAGCTTAGAGGGTGGTGTAAGTATGTGTGCAATATAAGCGTGTTCAAAATGCAAGGTCAGAGTAATGCGGAATCATGGTGATGAGCATATGAATGCAATCAGCCGTACCAAGGCTATGCAGTGCAAGATATGAATGCTATCGGCCATAACACAGCCATGCGATGTGAGATGCAACTCAAGCATGCCAATCCTCAACATGTATTAGTACAGTTCTCATTCTGGATAATCACCGGGGTTCAATACACTCCAAATGGCACTGTTGCTCTCCTAGCCGCACAGTCCAAGTGAGCGTAAGAAACCTCACTATCCGCCTGGCCAATAGTCTGCCAATACCTATCCGGCACGTCGATAGCGGACCCATTCGCAGGCTGGTCAAACTCAGCCTAGTATTGCCCCCTACCTTCGAGCGAGTAAGGCCACACTCCTTTCCAACCGACCACGACACAGTGGGAGACGCGGCCTCCTGGTATTTGGCCCTCATGCGCTCATATATCCACTCGGTCTCGACGTTGGAGTCATCCTCTGGTACCATCGGGTTTAGGGATTTTCACCCAGGGACATCTATGGCGCCCGTATGCTAGAACCAAATATTTCCGGTATCCAACCCTGCCATCCACGATGCGTCTGTGGAGGCTATGGCCCTGATGTCGCTAGGGCATATAGTAACTACAATCACACAAATGCAAGTGCATGAGCCACTCTATTAGTCATGCAATAATCCTGCGTGTACCATGCACTTATATGATGCAACTCCGCCTATCAGGGAGCCCACAAGCAGTTTGCCTGAAGGCATATGATATGATCGGTCACTCCTCACATCAGGCATACATATGATGCGAATGATCATGAATCATGGATCTATACTAAACATGTATAAAGAGATGAGCTCTGTGTATAATGGAGATGGGCCTAGACGGCCTACTTACCACAAGTATGGGCCTATCAGTGGGCCTCAGGGAGAGTTATAATGCGGACATTTAACCAACATTATCCATTCAATGTGGACGTCAAACCAGCATTGCTCCCAAGGCGTGGCCCGATACAAAATCAATACATATACCATGGTGGAATTACACTACATTGGGCCTTATGTACATCCTATTGGGCCTTGACCCGTGGGCCTATAATACATCAAATGGCCTCATACATGGGTCTCACAGATACATATCAAGGTGGGCCTCAATGACGGGCCAAAATTGCATCAACATGGGCCTAGTCACACGGGGCTTGCATTCATCACAGTGGGCCTCATGATATGGGCCCTAATACAAATCAAGGTGGGCCTCGACAAGGACCACCAATGAATGAATATGGGCCTCCACAATGGGCCTTAATTTATCTCCAAACGGTTGGACTGTTGGATGAAACACATGCATTATGATGGAGCCCACACTAATGGAGGGTGTGATTTACAATACATACATAAGCGGGGCCCACCATAATGCTTGTTTTCCACCCTGCCTAGGGCCCAATATAATGTTTATTTTCCAACCACTGTTCATAAGGTCATGTGGACCAGGGTAGGGCCCACCAAAATATTTATTTATCATCCAATCTATTCATAAGGTCACGTGGGCCTGGATAGGGCCCACTGCTATTTATTTTCCGTCTAAAATAGGCCCACTGCAATGTTTGTTTTCCATACAACCTGTTGATAGGTCGTGTGGACCAGGGGCCCACTGAAATGTTTAGGTGCACCCAACCCCTTTCACAGGGCCATGCAGCCAGGGAGGGGCCCACCGTAATATTTATTTTCATCTAACCTGTTGAGCGGGTCACGTGGGCAGGGAGCCCACTATAATGTTTATTTAACGTCCAACCTGTTGATAAGGTCATTGGACCTTAGGGCGGATGTGGGGCCCACCAACATGTGGTTCACAAATCCAGCCCACCCATTATGTGGGTCCCATCTAACTGACGGTACAGACCAAGTTTCAACAACATCCAAAACTCAGGTAGGCCCCACTAAGTGATTTTATATGTTTAGACATGTCTTTACATGATTTTAGATGGTGTGGCCCACCTAAGTTCCGTATAAATCTGATTTTTAAGGTGGACGTCCAGTATATGGGGACCCATCAAATGCACGGTGTTGATCTCCGAAACACATCAAGGTGGGGCCCACAGCTGGGGCCGTGAGCCCCAGCCCGTCCGCCACCCGCAGGCAGCGCCTGCTGCGTGCGCTGACAGTAGCAGGTGTTGCTGTCTTTATTTTTTTTAATTTTTATTTATATATTTTTTTTATTTACGGTGGTTTTTAGTAGATGGGGCTCACAGATGCAAGATCCACTCCAGCCACTCGATTCCTCAGTCCAAGACCAACCAAAGGAGTCCAATATGCGGCCCACTTTTAGCGAATAAGAGGGTTAGGGTGGATTTTAATGGTAACGCCGCTACTTCCTATGGTATGGCCCGCCAGAAAATGGGATTAGCTTCATTTCTTGGTTCAACGCCTAAAACGGGCTGAAGAATGGAATGGACGGCGTGGATCAGGCTCATGAATCGAGGTGGGGTCTGCAGGAGCAGTCCACCCTAAAAGTAATAAGTTTTCTTTTTTTTTTTTTAGCTTGGCAGTACACACCCATTGCCAGTGCACACGCTGTTGCAACGTCCAGCGTCCAGGGACGCTAGACGACTCACAAAATCACAACATTGTGGTGGGTCCCATGTAGACGTGGCCCACCAATATATATGCATATACATATAATATATATCTTATATTATATATATATATATATATATATATAAATACATATTATATATATATATATATATTATATAAAATATAACACATATAAATATATATATATATATATATATATATATATATAAAAAGATGCATTGGACCCATCCAAACAATGGATGGTGTGGATCATCACCTGCAATAGGGTGGGCCACACCGTCTGATGCCGATGGACGGGGTAGATGTAACACATATTGGTGGGATCCACACCATTACAAAGAAAGAGAGAAAGAGAGAGATAGAGAGAGATATACGGTGAAATAGAGGAACCCCGCCACTATGGGCCCTCTTGATTAAATCACATACATCCAAATGGGTCCCACCAACAAGTGGGCCCTAAAATTTAAAATAATGACAAATCACCCACCTTATCTTCCTTCTTCTTGGTCTCTTAGACTCCAATGCTCCTTAGCTTCAACTTTGATGGAGGTTGATGGGGTTTAGATGGTTGAGATGGAAGTTAAGAAGGTGGACCACACTTGGGAGGGAGAGGGGAGCTTGGACGTGAGGGGGTTGAGTTGCTGGGAGAGATTTTCTTTTTGGAGAAATGAGAGAGAGAGAGAGAACATATGGATGGGTGAGGTGAGGTGATGGAGTGATGGGTTGGGTTGAAAAATTGTAAAAGGTGTATGGTTGTTGTTGAAAATGGGAAAAAGAGGAGTGGTGAGGTGGAAAGAGGATAGACTTTTGAAAAAGGAGGGAATGGGTTGATGTACTTGAGGTAAGGCTTGCATTTATGATTGATTGATGGGACTAATAGTAGAGATTCCCTCGAAATCCGCAACGCGCGGTGTTTCTTTGGAATAAACGCAGATCGGCATCTTCTTGCCTGGGTATCGGTTCTGTGCGCAAGTCACGGCGTTAGAACCGCGGCGACGACGCGGTCGCCAAGACATAGGTTTCGGATCGAGCCGACGTCGGTGTGCGAGACCTGGCTTAAGATCGCGCGTAAACGTCGAATATGGTGCGAAGGTTGCCGAAATTTGACTAGAAGAACCGCGGAAGCCAACGGATCTCAGCCTCGCGCTCCCAAGATGCCTCATCCACAGAATGGTGACCCCACTGAACCTTCACCAAGGGAATGACCTTAGTTCGGAGGACCTGCTCCTTCCGATCAAGGATACGAACTGGCTGCTCAATGTAAGAAGCGTCCTCACGAACCTCCAACGGCTGCCAATCGATAACAGGAACGATGTCTGACCCACACTTCCTCAACATAGAGACGTGGAAAACGTTGTGAACTCCAGATAATTGAGATGCTAAAGCAAGCCGATAAGCCACAGCGCCAATGCGCTCAGTGATCTCAAAAAGTCCTATGAATCTCGGGGCAAGCTTGCCCTTCGCTCCAAAACGAACTACGCCCTTCATAGGCGAGACTTTGAGATACACAAGGTCCCCTACATCAAACTCCAAGGGACGACGCTGGCGATCAGCAAAACTCTTCTGCTGGCTCTGAGCTGTGCGCATCCTCTGCCTGATGATATCGATAACCTCTGATGTCTCCTGCACAAGCTCGGGACCTAGGAGACGCCGCTCTCCAACCTCGGTCCAACAACTCGGAGATCTGCACGGTCTGCCATATAATGCCTCAAAAGGAGCCATGCCAATGGTCGCCTGATAGCTGCTGTTGTATGCGAACTCAGCCAATCGCAGATGCTCATCCCAGCTACCACCGAAGTCAATCACGCAGGCCCGAAGCATATCCTCAAGGATCTGGTTGACCCTCTCGGTCTGGCCATCGGTCTGCGAATGATACGCGGTACTGAGCTGCAAATCAGTGCCCATAGCTCTCTGAAAGCTCTTCCAAAACTGAGACGTGAACCTCGGGTCTCGGTCAGAAACGATCGAGACTGGTACGTCGTGCAGTCTCACAATCTCCTCAAGGAATAACCTCGCAAGCCGGTCCAAAGGCCAAGTCGCACGAATCGCAAGAAAATGTGCCGACTTCGTCAGACGGTCCACGACAACCCAGATGGCGTCATGACCGCGCTGAGTCCTCGGCAAGCCCATAATAAAATCTGTAGATACGTGCTCCCACTTCCACGTCGGGACGCTCAACGGCTGCAATAGACCAGGGGGTCTCTGATGATCGGCCTTGACACGCTGACATGTGTCACACTCGGCCACAAAACTGGCGATCTGGCACTTCATCCCCGCCCAAAAATACTGTCACCTCATATCATGGTACATCTTCGTCGAGCCAGGGTGGATAGAAAATCGCGATCAATGTGCCTCGGTTATAAGATCTCTGCGCAACTCAGGAATATCCGGGACACACAATCGGCCTCTAAAGCGAAGTCCACCATCAGCACCAATCTGTCAATCTGTCTGACTCTCAGATGCTGCCTCTGCTCGGTAATCCTGTAACGACTCATCTGTCTGCTGAGCCTCGATCACCCTTGCGACAAGAGAGGGTTGAATCGACAGGCTCGATAACTGAACGATAGAAGACCGCAGACCAAAATCAAAGTCGTACTCTGCTATGTCCTCGAGCATCTTCCACTCCCGAATCATCATATGTGCCACCGGGCCTCGTGGCTGACGGCTAAGGGCATCCGCCACCACATTCGCCTTGCTTGGGTGGTACTGGAGGTCAAAATCATAATCCTTCAAAAGCTCCATCCAGCGTCTCTGTCTCATGTTCAGCTCAGACTGAGAAAATAGATACTTCAAGCTCTTGTGGTCAGAGAAGAGCTCGAACCTAACCCCATAGAGATAGTGTCTCCACACCTTTAGTGCGAAGACGATTGCTGCCAGCTCTAAGTCATGCGTGGGGTAGTTCAGCTCATGAACCTTGAGCTGATGAGACGCAAATGCTACAGGTCTGCCGTGCTGCATCAGGACAGCACCTAATCCAATACGCGAAGCATCAGTAAATACCACGAATCCATCACTCCCAGAGGGAAAAGTGAGGACAGGAGCGGACGTCAGGCGGTCCTTTAGCTCCATAAATGCTCGCTCACAAGCGTCACTCCAAATAAACTCTGCGCCCTTCCGAGTCAACCTGGTCAACGGGGCTGCAATACGGGAGAAGCCCTCAATGAAACGTCAATAATATCTCGCTAAACCAAGGAAACTGCGAATCTCGGAAGCAGTCTTGGGCTGACCCCACTGACGCACTGCCTCAACCTTCGAGGGGTCTACTGCGACACCCTCCCTTGTCACCACGTGACCGAGGAATCTCACCTCCTCCTGCTAGAACTCACTTCTCCAGCTTCGCATATAGCTGGTGGGCACGAAGGGTCTGCAAGGCGATCTCTAGATGCTACATATGGTCCTCACGGGTCCTCGAATATATCAGAATGTCGTCGATGAAGACTACAACAAACTGATCGAGATATGGACGAAAGACCTCGCTCATCAACTGCATGAAGACCATGAGTGCATTGGTCAGTCTAAAGGACATGACTTGAAACTCAAAGTGACCATAGCACGTCCTGAAAGCTATCTTCGGGATGTCCTCCTCTTGGACTAGAATCCGATGATAACCGGACTGTAAGTCAATCTTGAAAAAGACTGTGCACCCTGCAGCTGTTCGAACAAATCATCAATCCTCGAGAATGGATACTTGTTCTTGATCGTGACCCGGTTGAGCTCGTGGTAATCCACGTAGAGCCTCAACGAGCCATCCTTCTTCCTGATGAATAGTACCAGTGCTCCCCACGGCAAACTGCTCGGACGAATGAAACCCAACTCACGCAAGTTGTCCAACTGCGATTGTAGCTCTCACAACTCCATCAGTGTTATATAATACCAGGCCTTCGAGATAGGCGCGCTTCTAGGCACAAGATCAATCCGAAACTCAATATGCCGATGCGGTGGCAATCTTGGAATCTCCTGGAATACATTGAGGAAATCACAGACCATTGGCAACTGATTAATGCTCATTGCTATGGCCTCCTATACTGCACATGACATCAAACAAGACAACGGATCTCCTCTGGGCTCGGCAACGAACTAGAACTGTAGCAAGCCTAGTATACAGAATGTTATTATCCTCAAGGAGTAATCCAAGATAGCGTGGTACTCGGCAAGCCAATCCATGCCCAAGATAACGTCAAAATCTGTCATCGGCAGCACAAACAAATCAACGGGCAAAAAGATATCACCGACAAGAATCGGGCAAGATGGACAGAAACGGCTTAATACTATGGTCCTCCCCAAGGGCGTCGATACGGTCAATCCCTCACTAGTAGACTCTGTCGGCAATCCAGTCGATCGACAGAATCCCTCGGACATGAATGAGTGAGAAGCGCCAGAATCAAATAATACTCGAGCGATGCATGCACAGACAGGAAGTATACCCTCGACGACTCCTCCGGATGACTGCGGGTCTTGCTGAGCCACGTAGAACCTAGCCTGAGCTGGCTGGGGAGGTGCATGTCCCCTCTGAGGTCCCTGGTGCTGCTGCTGCCTCTGCGGTGGCCTATACTGCTGCCTCTGCTGCTGCTGGGGTCTCGGCGGCTGAGGTGGCTGTGGTCGCTGCTGATGGGGTCGCTGTTGTGCTGGAGGCTTCTGCTGAGGTCGCTGCTGTGCTGGAGGCTGCTGTGGTGCTCTCGGCGGCTGTAGGTGAGGCTGCTGTGGCCCTCTCGACTGCTGCAGATGAGGGCGAGGGCACTCAGACAGGCGGTGTCCTGTCCCACCACATCCAAAACAAGTCCCTGTAAATGGTGGCTGGGGTGGCGCTGGAGGTGCTGCTGGGGCTGCTGGTGCTCTAGCAGGTGGGTGACTCCTATACCTCTGTAGTCGTCGCTGCTGCTGGGAGCTACTGGAGGGGGTCTGCCTCTTCTGACCCCTCCTCTGATCTCTGTCGGCCTGCGCGCCAGCCCACTCTGTCTCGTAGATCTGAGCCCTCCGCACTACAGCCTGAAAGGTCGGAAGCTCGTGTCCAATCACACGGCCTCGAAGACCATAACGTAAGCCGCTCTCAAAACGGCGGGCCTTCCGCCCCTCATCATTAACCATATATGGTGCAAACCTCGATAGCGCCACGAAACGAGCCGCGTACTGTGCCACGGTCATGTCCCCCTGCACCAAAGTCTCGAACTCCAGTGCTCTCAGACGTCGAATATGGTCAGGGAAGTACTGCTCCTCGAATTGGTTGATAAAGTCCTCCCATGTCTAGACATAGTCAGGTCCTGCGACGGGGGTAACGGAGGTCCACCAGTGCTCGGCCTCGCCCTGAAAAAGAAACACTGCCAACCGAACTCGCTGCTCGGTCGTGCATGACATGGTATTAAAAATCTTCTCCACATCGGAGCGCCACCTCTCAGCTGCTGTCGGATCTGGCTCGCCCTGGAAACGCGGAGGATCAAACTGTCGGAACTCTCGAAGTAGGGCACTCGCGCGCTCCTGCTCTGTCTGGGCCAGTGAAACAACCAGGTGTCTGCTCTGCCCCTGAAGTGTGGCCGTCACAGCCTGCAGCATCTACTGCAACTGAGAAGCACTCATGGATACGGTCGGATCCGCACCGGTCTCTGGTGGGGGTGCAGCATCCTCAGGATGGGCGGTATGAATCTCTGGTAGAGGAGCGACATTCTCAAGCTGGGCAGTAGGAATCTCTGGTGGCGGAGCAGGGGTCGTAGGTGGTAATGCGGAAGCCGCAGGTGGCGGAGCTGAAGTATCCGGTGGTCGTGCGGGAGTCGATCGGGTCACTCTCCTGCGCGCCATGTCCTACAGGAAAGAGCGAAGGCGCCTATCAACTTTGAAAACTCTCAAAGGCACGCTCGTTAAGGGTCGATAATAAAAGATCGCTAGGCTATCCGAACTTAGGACTTAATCATTCATAGCAGACATGTAATGTTGTTCTTGGTTATTCCCGAGTTATGCTCTGATACCAACTTCTGTCACGCCCCGAACTCGGAAACTGGGCTCACAAAATTCCCGATCACCGAATCCGGCACCGACAGCCTCCGTAGAACCCCATTCTCGGACCCTGGCACCCATTCACCAGGTTCCGATCCTGGGATACTACAAGGAGGATTTATAATTATCAGTCTGGTTCATAACGAGCATAACCAAAAGCATAACCCACGAACAATAACCATAAGAACACCACCACAAAATCCACTATGATCAAAAACTTTTGAGTACAATGCGTCTGAAAGGAAAAAAATACAATGTAACAAAAGAAACAAAACTCCAGAAGCTCGGCTGCACGCTCCAACTATGGCGAGACTATGGCTGCGACTGCGTCCTGGCGTCACCTGCACGCATCAATCGTGCATAAGCTTATAGAAAGCTTAGAGGGTGGTGTAAGTATGTGCGCAATATAAGCGTGCTCAAAATGCAAGGTCAGAGTAATGCGGAATCATGGTGATAAGCATATGAATGCAATCAGCCGTACCAAGGCTATGCAGTGCAAGATATGAATGCTATCGGCCATAACACAGCCATGCGATGTGAGATGCAACTCAAGCATGCCAATCCTCAACATGTATCAGTACAGTTCTCATTCTGGATAATCACCGGGGTTCAATACACTCCAAATGGCACTGTTGCTCTCCTAGCCGCACAGTCCAAGTGAGCGTAAGAAACCTCACTATCCGCCTGGCCAATAGTCTACCAATACCTATCCGGCACGTCGATAGCGGACCCATTCGCGAGCTGGTCAAACTCAGCCTAGTATTGCCCCCTACCCTCGGGCGAGTAAGGCCACACTCCTTTCCAACCGACCACGACACAGTGGGAGACGCGGCCTCCTGGTATTCGGCCCTCATGCGCTCATATATCCACTCGGTCTCGACGTTGGAGTCATCCTCTGGTACCATCGGGTTTAGGGATTTTCACCCAGGGACATCTATGGCGCCCGTATGCTAGAACCAAATATTTCCGGTATCCAACCCGGCCATCCACGATGTGTCTGTGGAGGCTATGGCCCTGATGTCGCTAAGGCATACAGTAACTGCAATCACATAAATGCAAGTGCATGAGCCACTCTATCAGTCATGCAATAATCCTGCGTGTACCATGCACTTATATGATGCAACTTCGCCTATCAGGGAGCCCACAAGCAGTCTGCCCGAAGGCATATGATATGATCGGTCACTCCTCACATCAGGCATACATATGATGCGGATGATCATGAATCATGGATCTATACTAAACATGTATAAAGAGATGAGCTCTGTGTATAACGGAGATGGGCCTAGACGGCCTACTTACCACAAGTATGGGCCTATCAGTGGGCCTCAGGGAGAGTTATAATGTGGACATTTAACCAACATTATCCATTCAATGTGGACATCAAACCAGCATTGCTCCCAAGGCGTGGCCTGATACAAAATCAATACATATACCATGGTGGAATTACACTACATTGGGCCTTATGTACATCCTATTGGGCCTTGACCCGTGGGCCTATAATACATCAAATGGCCTCATACATGGGTCTCACAGATACATATCAAGGTGGGCCTCAATGACGGGCCAAAATTGCATCAACATGGGCCTAGTCACACGGGGCTTGCATTCATCACAGTGGGCCTCATGATATGGGCCCTAATACAAATCAAGGTGGGCCTCGACAAGGACCACCAATGCATGAATATGGGCCTCCACAATGGGCCTTAATTTATCTCCAAACGGTTGGACTGTTGGATGAAACACATGCATCATGATGGAGCCCACACTAATGGAGGGTGTGATTTACAATACATACATAAGCGGGGCCCACCATAATGCTTGTTTTCCACCCTGCCTAGGGCCCAATATAATGTTTATTTTCCAACCACTGTTCATAAGGTCATGTGGACCAGGGTAGGGCCCACCAAAATATTTATTTATCATCCAATCTATTCATAAGGTCACGTGGGCCTGGATAGGGCCCACTGCTATTTATTTTCCATCTAAAATAGGCCCACTGCAATGTTTGTTTTCCATACAACCTGTTGATAGGTCGTGTGGACCAGGGGCCCACTGAAATGTTTAGGTGCACCCAACCCCTTTCACAGGGCCATGCAGCCAGGGAGGGGCCCACCGTAATATTTATTTTTCATCTAACCTGTTGAGCGGGTCACGTGGGCAGGGAGCCCACTGTAATGTTTATTTAACGTCCAACCTGTTGATAAGGTCATTGGACCTTGGGGCGGATGTGGGGCCCACCAAAATGTGGTTCACAAATCCAGCCCACCCATTATGTGGGTCCCATCTAACTGACGGTACAGACCAAGTTTCAGCAACATCCAAAACTCAGGTAGGCCCCACCAAGTGATTTTATATGTTTAGACATGTCTTTACATGATTTTAGATGGTGTGGCCCACCTAAGTTCCGTATAAATCTGATTTTTAAGGTGGACGTCCAGTATATGGGGACCCATCAAATGCACGGTGTTGATCTCCGAAACACATCAAGGTGGTGCCCACAGCTGGGGCCGTGAGCCCTAGCCCGTCCACCCGCCCACCACCCGCAGGCAGCGCCTGCTGCGTGCGCTGACAGCAGCAGGTGTTGCTGTCTTTATTTTTTTTATATATTTTTTTTATTTACGGTGGTTTTTAGTAGATGGGGCCCACAGATGCAAGATCCACTCCAGCCACTCGATTCCTCGGTCCAAGACCAACCAAAGGAGTCCAATATGTGGCCCACTTTTGGCGAATAGGAGGGTCAGGGTGGATTTTAATGGTAACGCCGTTACTTCCTATGGTATGGCCCGTCAGAAAATGGGATCAGCATCATTTCTTGGTTCAACGCCTGAAACGGGCTGAAGAATGGAATGGACGGCGTGGATCAGGCTCATGAATCGAGGTGGGGTCTGTAGGAGCAGTCCACCCTAAAAGTAATAAGTTTTCTTCTTTTTTTTTAGTTTGGCAGTACACACCCATTGCCAATGCACACGCTGTTGCAACGTCCAGCGTCCAGGGACGCTGGACGACTCACAAAATCACAACATTGTGGTGGGTCCCATGTGGACGTGGCCCACCAATATATATGCATATACATATAATATATATCTTATATTATATATATATATATATATATATAAATACATATTATATTATATATATATTATATATATATATATATATATATTATATAAAATATAACACATATAAATATATACATATATATATATAAAAAGATGCATTGGACCCATCCAAACAGTGGATGGTGTGGATCATCACCTGCAATAGGGTGGGCCACACCGTCTGATGCCGATGGACGGGGTAGATGTAACACATATTGGTGGGATCCACACCATTACAAAGAAAGAGAGAAAGAGAGAGATAGAGAGAGATATACGGTGAGATAGAGGAACCCCGCCACTATGGGCCCTCTTGGTTAAATCACATACATCCAAATGGGTCCCACCAACAAGTGGGCCCTAAAATTTAAAATAATGACAAATCACCCACCTTATCTTCCTTCTTCTTGGTCCCTTAGACTCCAATGCTCCTTAGCTTCAACTTTGATGGAGGTTGATGGGGTTTAGATGGTTGAGATGGAAGTTAAGAAGGTGGACCACACTTGGGAGGGAGAGGGGAGCTTGGACGTGAGGGGGTTGAGTTGCTTGGGAGGGATTTTCTTTTTGGAGAAATGAGGGAGAGAGAGAAGATATGGATGGGTGAGGTGAGGTGATGGAGTGATGGGTTGGGTTGAAAAATTGTAAAAGGTGTATGGTTGTTGTTGAAAATGGGAAAAAGAGGAGTGGTGAGGTGGAAAGAGGATAGACTTTTGAAAAGGGAGGGAATGGGTTGATGTACTTGAGGTAAGGCTTGCATTTATGATTGATTGATGGGACTAATAGTAGAAATTTCCTCAAAATTTGCAACGCGGGTGTTTCTTTGGAATAAACGCAAATCGGCATCTTCTTGCCTGGGTATCGGTTCTGTGCGCAAGTCACAGCGTTAGAACCGTGGCGATGACACGGTCGCCAAGACATAGGTTTCGGATCGAGCCAACGTCGGTGTGCGAGACCTGGCTTAAGATCGCGCGCAATCGTCGGATATGGTGCGAAGGTTGCCGAAATTTGACCGGAAGAACCGCGGAAGCCAACGGAACGGTACGGATTAGGACACGGGTCTTACAGCTACGGTAACGATTCGAGCTCAAATACAAGGCAGAGCATTAACTAACTTTCAATAAAATCAAGAAGAAATATCTGATGAAGCCGCTGCCAGTCGCAGGTCGACTGTTCAAGCTTTACATCATAATATCAGCCAAGTCAATCAGAGCTCTCTTGGCCCAGGATGACGAGATTCGGAAAGAGTATATGATTTATTATTTAAGCCAAACATTGCTTGACATAGAGAAATATTACGTAGTTATAAAGAAGTTATCCTTATCATTATACTTCGCGACCACTAAATTAAGACATTATTTGTTAGCCGAAAGAGTAAATGTAATAACAGTGACCAATTTAGTGAAATATATGTTCAATCAGCCGATTTAGAATGGTCGAATTGGCAAATGGGTATTGGTTTTATTTGAATTTGATCTTTGTTATACTCAATAAAATCTAGCAAAAGGTCAGGCCATAATAAATTTCTTAGCTGACCACCCATCTGATTTAGAAGTATAGATTTCTCCAGAGATTAAGGATTTGTATTGTGTACAGTTAATGCCATGGAAGTTGATCTTTGATGGATCAAGGATGCATGAGGCGTTAGGAGCTAGCATAATTTTAATTGCATCAAATGGAAACAGACAGGAGTTTGCGTTCCAATTGGAATTTGACTACACCAATAATTAGGCTGAGTATATAGCTATGATAATCGGCCTAGAATTATTGATGGAGTCAGTTGCAAGAACTGTGATGGTAGTAGGAGACTCACAGATAGTGATCAATTAGATGGCAGGGCTCTTCCAGTGTACTAGTACAATCTTGTTGCCATACCATGCCTTAGCAGCTCAGATGATGGATAGTTTTGAGGAAGTGAAACTAATGCACATCACTAGGGATCAAAACATGGATGTCAATGAAATGGCACAGTTAGTTGCAAGGCTCAATGTGGTGGGAGGATCGGCCGAAAGGATGATTGCTATCTAGAAAAGATCTCTGCCATCTGTTTTTGAAAGAGGAAGTGCTATGAAAATAGGCCAAGTAGAGTTAAGAGAAGAAGATTGGAGGGCTCCTCCCATGGGTTATCTTCCAAGCCCGCGCACTAACATCGATGGGAATGTGAGTAGGTCGGCTGCAAACTACATCATGATCAATAGTGAACTCTACTAAAAAGGGACGACGAAATCTTACTCTAATGCATGTCTAAAAAAGAGGCTTTGTTGGCAATGGATGAGGTCCATGAAGGGATATGCGAGGCTTACCAAGTAGGAAAAAAAATGAGACTCATGCTTAGGTGTTATGAATAATTTTGGTCAATAATGACGGCCAATTGCATGCGGTATGTCAAAGGTTGTGATATTCGCTAGAAGAATGGGCCAATTCAGCATGTGCCCTGTCACGCCCCAAACCCGGAGATCGAACTCACAGGAATCCCGATCGCCGAATTCAGTGCCGACAGCCTCCGTAGTACCCCATTCTCAGCTCCCAACGCCCCATACGCCATATTCCGATCCCGGTATCCTACAAGGAGGATTTTTCAACGTACATTTATTTCGCAAGAAGCATAACCACAAGTTTAACCAAATCACAAAGGCAACATTATCATCACATATCCACTAATATAATCATTTGAATATAATACTGAAAGGGAAATACATATATCAAAATCAAAGCTCTAGAGGTCCGCTGCATGCTCCAAGCTCAGCGCTGCTGCAACCTAACGCCACCTGCACACATCTATTGTGTATAAGCTTATAGAAAGCTTAATGGGTGGTGAAAGTGTGTGCACAAGGTAAGTGCCAAGTAAGCAATATCAAAGTAATCAGAGTAAGCGGAAATACTGACAAGCCCATAAATCATATAATATCAGAATAATGCGGAAGGCCCATAAATACCATCAGCCTTATCCAGGCTATGCGATGCAAAAATATAATAAACCAATATCATATACTAAGAAAGTAATGTAGATCAGCTATACAATGCGGAGATAATAAGCAAAATACTATGTGCTAAGGATGCAATGCAATATGTGATGAGAATGAAATGACCAAGCTGGAGTGTGAAGTCGGGATGATAGTACGTAGTATCACAGGCTACGAGGTCTCCCACAAGGGACTTCTATCCAAACCAATCCCATACCTAAATTTGGATAGTCAGAATTAACGTGGTAAACTCCTAATCTCAGGTTAGTAGAGCGCCCCAACCGAAATCCTAGTCATTGTGAAGGTACACATAACAAATAGTTGCGCCCACCAGCCCGAGTGGATAATGAATGAATGAATGAATAGTATACAACTCCTGCTCAATAAGTCCACATATCAGTACGGTTCCTCTCTGGGATCATCACCGGGGTTTATTACACTCTACGCCAACTTGTCGCCCCTATCTGAGCGCACAACTGGGTAAGTGGAAGAGACCTCACTATCCGCCTGCCAATATCGGGCTCGGCTCGTCGATAGCGGACCCATTCCTCAAGCGGGTCAAACTCAACCTAAATATTGCCCCCTCACTCAGGCGGGTAAGGTCACACTCTCTCCTAACCGACCATGACATAGTGGGAGATGCGGCCTATTGGTATACAGCCCTCATGTACATATATATATATATATATATATATATATGTATATATATATGTGTGTATATATATATATCCACTTGGTCTGGATGTTGGGGTGTCTCCTGGCTACGAAGGTTTAGGAATTTTCACACAGGGACATCTATGGCGCCCATATGGTAGAACAGATTTCCGATGTCTAATCTGGCCATCCACGATATGCCTGTGGAGGCTATGGCCCTGATGTTGCTAGGGCATACAGTAATCACAACACACAATGTAAGATGTATGAGTCATACAATCCAATCATGCATCAATCCTGCTCATACCGTACGCTCATGTGAGATAATCTCCGCCTATCAGGGAGTCTCAACATATACAATGACATATGCAATGGTCAACCACATCTCATAACAAACATGCATATGATGTGTATGGGCATATATCATGATGTTATGTTGTCACATACTCATAATCGGCATCAATAACCGGCAATCGACAATCGACCTCGACAATGTGGACATTTAACCAACATTGCCTCCAAGGAATGGCCCACATAAAGCCTAACATATAGTGGACCCATGGCCTTGCACAAGAGCCTAATATACAACACCCCTGGCCTTACTCAAGAGCTTAATACACATCACGATGGGCCTCTCACATGGGCCTAATATACATCACAATGGACTCCATTGCCTGGCCCTCAAATGCATCACAATGGGCATCATCACATAGACCTCATATTCATCACATTAGGCCTTAAACACGGGCTGAATACACATCACAATGAGCCTCAAATACGAGCCACATATACATCACATTGGGCCTCAAACACGGGTCGCATATACATCACACAGGCCGAATACACGTCACAATGGGCCTCAACTACGAGTCACATATACATCATATAGGTCTCGATAATCGGCCTTGACAATTGAAATTGGCCTCGACAATTGAAATCGACCCCAACAATCGGAATCGACACTCGGAATCAGCATCGACAATTGAATCAGTCACGATACTCGGCCTCAACAATCGGAATCGACCTATACAATCGGCCTCAATAAATTGGAATCGGCCTCGATACTTGGCATCGACCATCGAAATCGATCGATAATCAAAATCGCCAATCGGCCACGACAATCGGGATCGATCGATAATCAGAATTGACAAATCGGTCACGTCAATCGAAATCGGCAATTGGTCACGACAATTGGAATCAATCGATAATCAGAATCGACAAATCGATCACGTCAATCAGAATCGACAATCGGTCACGACAATCGAAATCGATCGATAATCAGAATCGGCAAATCGCTAACGTCAATCGGAATCGGAAATCGGCTACGACAATCGGGATCGATCGATAATCAAAATCGGCAAATTGGTCACGTCAATCGAAATCCGCAATAGGTCATGACAATCGGAATCGATCAATAATCAGAATCAGCAATTCGGTTACGATAATCGGAATCGGCGATCGGCCACGATAATTGAAATCAGTCGATAGTTAGAATTGGCAAATCGGTCACGACAATCATCCTTGATGGCTAATCGGCAATCGGCCATGACAATCAGCATTGATAATCAGTATCAACAACCAGCACGTAAACAAGGCAGAGTCCATAAATGAACAGACGATCAACCATAATATAAAGATCGGCCCTCGGCCGTGGTTATATCAAATCTGATAGTACGGAGCCATCCATCTATGGTGAATGGGGCCCACTGATTAGGGTTAACCCACAAGTGAATGATGAGAATGGGACTATCAAGGCCTAAGGGAAGGTCACAATGTGGGCATTCAACCATCATTGCCCATCAATGTGGTCATTTAACCAACATCGCTCCCAAGCAGTGGACCACATAGAGCCAAATATAAAGTGGGCCCATGGCCTCACACAAAAGCCTAATATACATCGCAATGGGCCTCATACAAGGGCTACATACACTCACTATGGACCGCGTCACATGGTCCTAATACATGTTACGGTGGACCTCAAATACAATAGGTGGGCAGCATTAATGGGCCGCACCAATGGACCTTATATACACAACAGGTGGTACCTGATCATGGGCCCCAAATACATAATATGTGGGCCCTACACATGCAGCAAGTGGGCATACTCATCACAGCTGGGCCTATCAACGGTCCAACCAAAGAACAGCCTGGATAACATACACATCATGGTGGGTCACATCATTGAGCCGCACCAATGGGCCTCATATACAACAAGTGGGCCGCACCAATGGGCCTCATAGATGGGCTATAAACATATCAGGGTAGGCCTCACCGATGGGCCACAAGTATATCAAGGTAGGCCTCTCGAATGGGCCACAAAATACATTAAAGTGGGCCTCACAGATGAGAGCTTGGATTACATCTAAAATCATTTCGATAGTTGTAGGTGCAACATGTGTATCACTATACACATCATTCCATGAGGCACATGGCCCACTATAGATGATCAGCACTGCCCAAACATCGTCCAGGTGAATCAGCACTATCCAAACATTATCCATGCAAATTAGCATCATCCAGGGATTATCCAGCACCATCCAAACATCGTGGACGGTGTGGATAAGGAACATACATCGGGGTGGGGTCCATAGCACCGTCCAAAACATGGTCCAGCACTATCCAAATATTCTGGACGATATGAATATAATGCAAACAACAGGGTGGTCTCACACAAGTGGCCCACCAGGAATTTGGATCTGCTTCATTGCAGTCTCAAGCCTCAGGACGAGCACACCAAATGAATGGACGGTTGGATGCAATTGGTACATCATCAGCCCCACAAAACTAGCTGACAACGGTGGAGCAGCTAAGCTACTCGTGGGGGGTTACTGGGCCACGTCTAGATGATGGACGGTAGGATGCAACGCATGCATCATGGCAGGGTCCACAGAGATGGACAGTCTGGATTCAAGACATACATCATGGCGGTCCACAGCATCGTCCAAATCTCTCCAGCACCGTCCAAAGGTCTGGACGGTGTGGATAGAAGCACATACATCACGATGAGGCCCCACAGAATTGCTAACGTCAACGGCAGCTGCTGCTGCTGCAGGAGATGGATGAACAGCGTGGATAAAATCCCGTCCTCAGGTGGGTCACGTCCAGATGCACGGACGGTCTGGATATCAGGGGTGGGTCCCACCAAATGGACCGACAGTGTGGATATACATCATGCGTTGGACCCACATATCTAGGTGACGTCACTTAACCGCTGCATAGCCGTCCAGGGCTGTACAGCAGTAATAATATATATATATATATATATATATATATATATATATATATATATATATATATATATATATCATGGTGGTGGTCCCACAGCTGGACATAAAGCACATCACATGTGCAGTGGGTCCCACAGCTGCTACGCAGCAAGAGTAAAACACGTACATCACATCTCCCACCGTCCCTGCCCTTGGACTGTGGGATACCACCCGTTGGATGGAATGGATATACAATACATATCCTAAGGTGGGTCCCACGTCGTGGGCCACCCCACTCTCTCTCTCTCTCTCTCTCTCTCTCTCTCTCTCTCTATATATATATATATATATATATATATACACTTCTTCTCTTTTCTTTCTTTTTTGTTAAACGTCCAGCGTCTGGACGCTCTTGACAGTGTGGATTTGATCCACACCACACGAAGGGTAGGCCTCACCGTCTACGGGGGTGACATGGATAAGACAAGTAAGTCATGTGTGGGCCCCACAATGGTACATATATAACACATATATCATGGTGGGTCCTCACAGCAGGATGACATGAATACACCATGCATCAAGGTGGGGTCCACGATAGCGTGGCCCACCAACTTTGGATCAGACCGATATTTGTATTTTGCCTTCATTAAATTTGTCCTAAAAAAATGGGCGGCAACATGGTAGCCCGCAAGATCGGATGGTGTGGATAATTCATTAAGGTGGGCCATGAAATCAACGAAAAAGAGAAGGAGAGAGAGGGAAAGAGATTGTGAGAAGGGGAGGGACCCCGGTACTATGGGCCCTCCCTATACAATACATACATCAAGATGGGTCTTAACATAAGTGGACCCTTAAATCACAAAATCAAAACATAAGATTACCCACCTTTGATCTTCTCCTCCTCCTTCCGCCAAAGCATCCTAGAGTTCCAAAGAACGAACTTTAATGGTTGAGATTGGTTTTGGAGGGTGGGGATGGGAGATAGGAAGTGGGCCACACTAGCTTCTCTATGGAAGCTTGAGAAGCTTGGACATTGGGGCTTGGATTGCTTGGGAGAATGAGAGAGAGAATGAGAAAGAGAGAGGTGATGGGAGAGAGGGATGGTGAGTGATGGAAGGGTGTACATTGTTGTAAAAAAAGTTGACTTTTGGGGAGGGTGGTTGTACTTGGAGATGGGTGTGAGTAATGGGAGTGATGTGTACTTGATTGATGTGACTGATGTAATGTATCGTAACGATTCCATCAATATTTGTAACGCGCGGCGTTTTTCTTGAACTGAACGCAGGCCCACATCTCCTGGCCCGGGTATCGCCTTGGCGCGCGAGACACGACGTTGAAACCGCAACGACGGCGCGATCGCAAGGGTACAAGTCTCGGGTCGAGCTGACTCAGATATATAGGACATGACTCAGGATCGCGCGCAAGCACCGATAACAGATCGCGGGTCGCCGGAATTCGACCGAGAGGACCGCGGAGGCATACAGAACGGTACGGTCTAAGACACGGGCCTTACAACTCTCCACACCTATTAAAAATTTCATCTTCAAAATTTACTATCACGCAGGACAAGGTAAGGGAAGAGGAAACATCAATATAAACATATACAAAGCATAATCAATATATAAACAAGTGAAGATAGCATTCTCTAATTTCAGCCTTGCGCTCCCAAGACGTCTCCTCAACAGAATGGTAACTCTTACTAATCTTCGGATCCCGGATCAGAAATGATCATAAATGGAATACTATGCAGCCTCACAATTTCCACGATAAGGAGCTAATCAGAAAGTTTCTAAGTTATTCGAACTCGGGAATCTTTCCATTCTAAGTTCTCAACAATCATAAAGTGTAGGGTAGTTATCAGTAGATATGTGATGTTATCTTCAGGTATTCCCAAGTTATGCTCCGATACCAACTTCTGTCATGCCCCAAACCCGGAGATCGAACTCACTGGAACCCGATCGCCGAATCTGGTGCCGACTGCCTCTGTAGTATCCTATTTCGGATCCCAGTGCCCCATACACCAGATTCCGATCCTGGGATCCTACAAGGAGGATTTTCCAACGTATATTTATTTCACAAGAAGCATAACCACAAGTTTACCCAAATCACAAAGGCAACATTATCATCACATATCCACTAATATAATCATTTGAATACAATGCTGAAAGGGAAATACGTATATCAAAATCAAAGCTCCAGAGGTCTGCTGCATGCTCCAAGCTCAGCGCTGCTGCAACCTAACGCCACCTGCACGCATCTATCGTGTATAAGCTTATAGAAAGCTTAGTGGGTGGTGAAAGTGTGTGCACAAGGTAAGTACCAAGTAAGCAATATCAGAGTAATCAGAGTAAGCGAAAATACTGACAAGCCCATAAATCATACACTATCAGAATAATATGGAAGGCCCATAAATACCATTTATCCAGACTATGCAATGCAAAAATATAATAAACCAATATCATATACTGAGAAAGTAATGTAAATTAGCTATACAATGCGGATATAATAAGCAAAATACTATGTGCTAAGGATGCAATGCAATATGTGATGCGAATGAAATGACCAAGCTGAAGTATGAAGTCGGGATGATAGTACGTAGTATCACAGGCTACGGGGTCCCCCACAAGGGACTTCTATCCAAACTAGTCTCATACCTAAATTTGGATAGTCAGACTCAACGTGGTAAACTCCTGATCTCAAGTTAGTCGCGCGTCCTAACCGAAATCCTGGCCATTGCGAAGGTACACATAACAAATAGTTGCGCACCACCAGCCCGAGTGGATAATGAATGAATGAATGAATGAGTATGCAACTCCTACTCAATAAGTCCACATATCAGTACGGTTCCTCTCTGGGATCATCATCGGGGTCTATTACACTCTACGCCAACTTGTCGCCCCTATCTAAGCGTACAACTGGGTAAGTGGAAGAGATCTCACTATTCGCCTGCCAATATCAGGCTCGGCTCGTTGATAGCAAACTCATTCCTTAAGCTGGTCACACTCAACCTAGATATTGCCCCCTCACTCAGGCGGGTAAGGTCACACCCCCTCCCAACCGACCACGATACAGTGGGAGATACGGCTTACTGGTATACGGCCCTCATGTGCTCATATGTATATATCCACTCGGTCTAGACGTTGGGGCATCTCCTGACCATGGAGGTTTATGAATTTTCACCCAGGGACAGCTATGGCACCTATATGGTAGAACAGATTTCTGGCATCCCATCTGGCCATCCACGATATGCCTGTGAAGGCTACGACCCTAATGTCGCTAGGGCGTATAATAATTACAACACACAATGCAAGATGCATAAGTCATACAATCCAGTCATGCATCAATCATGCGCATACCGTATGCTCATGTGAGACAATCCCTGTCTATCAGGGAGTCTCAACATGCATAATGACATGCAATGGTCAACCACATCTCATAACAAATATGCAGATGATGCATATGGGCATGTATCATGATGTTATGCTGTCACATACTCATAATCGGCATCAATAACCGGCAATCTACAATCAACCTCGACAATGTGGACATTTAACCAACATTGCCTCCAAGGAATGGCCCACATAGAGCCTAACATATAGTGGACCATTAGCCTTGCACAAGGGCCTAATATACAACACCATGGGCCTTACTCAAGCGCTTAATACACATCACGATGGGCCTCTCACATGGGCCTAATATACATCACAATGGACTCCATCGCCTGGCCCCCAAATGCATCACAATGGGCATCATCACATAGACCTCATATTCATCACATTAGGCCTTAAATACGGGGTAAATACACATCACAATGGGCATCAAATACGGGCTGCATATACATCATATTGGGCCTCAAACACGGGTCGCATATACATCACACAGACCGAATACACGTCACAATGGGCCTCAACTACAGGTCGCATATCATCATATAGGTCTCGACAATCGGCCTTGACAATGGAAATTGGCTTCGACAATTAAAATCGACCTCAACAATCGGAATCGGCCTATACAATCGGCCTCGATAATTCGGAATTGGCCTCGATACTTAGCCTTGACCATTGAAATCGATCGATAATCGGAATCGGCAATCGGCCACGACAATCGGGATCGATCGATAATCAGAATCGGTAAATCGGTCACGTCAATTGAAATCGACAATCGGTCACAACAATCGGAATCGATCGATAATCAGAATCGATAAATCGGTCACGTCAATCGGAATCGGCAATCGATCACGACAATCGAAATCGATCGATAATCAGAATCGGCAATCAACCACGACAATCGGGATCGATTGGTAATCATAATCGGCAAATTGGTCACGTCAATCAGAATCAGCAATCGGTCACGACAATCGAAATCGATCGATAATCAGAATCGACAATTCGGTCACAACAATTGAAATCGGCAATCGGCCACGATAATCGGAATCGGTCGATAATCAGAATTGGCAAATCGGTCCCGACAATCGGCCTTGATCGCTAATCGGCAATCGGCCGCGACAATCAGCATCGATAACGATACCGACAACCAGCACGTAAACAAGGCGGAGTCCATAAATGAATAGACGATCAACCATAATATAAAGATCGCCCATCGGCCGTGGTTATATCAAATCCGATAGTACGAAGCCACCGTCTATGGTGAATGGGACCCACTGATTAGGGTTAACCCACAAGTGAATGATGAGAATGGGACTATCAAGGCCTAAGGAAAGGTCACAATGTGGGCATTCAACCATCATTTCACATCAATGTGGTCATTTAACCGACATCGCTCCCAAGCAGTGGACCACATGGAGCCAAATATAAAGTGGGCCCATTGCCTCACACAAAGGCCTAATATACATCGCAATGGGCCTCATACAAGGGCTACATACACATCACTATGGACTAAATCACATGGTCCTAATACACGTCACGGTGGACCTCAAATACAATAGGTGGGCAGCATTAATGGGCCGCACCAATGGACCTTATATACACAACAGGTGGTCCCTGATCATGGGCCTCAAATATATAATATGTGGGCCCTACACATGCAGTAAGTGAGCATACTCATCACAGCTGCGCCTACCAGCGGTCCAGCCAAAGAACAACCTGGATAACATACACATCACGGTGGGTCACATCATTGAGCCGCACCAATGGGCCTCAAATACAATAAGCGGGCCGCACCAATAGGCCTCATAGATGGGCTATAAACATATCAGGGTAGGCCTCATCGATGGGCCACAAGTACATCAAGGTAGGCCTCTCGAATGGGCCACAAAATACATCAAAGTGGGCCTCACATATGAGAGCTTGGATTACATCTAAAATCATTTTGATAGTTGTAGGTGCAACATGTGTATCACTGTACACCTCATTCCATGAGGCACATGGCCCACTATAAATGATCAGCACTGCCCAAACATCATCCAGGTGAATCAGCATTATCCAAACATTATCCGTGCAAATTAGCATCATCCAGGCGTTATCCAGCACCATCCAAACATCGTGGACGGTGTGGATAAGGAACATACATCGAGGTGGGGTCCATAGCACCGTCCAAAACATGGTCCAGCACTGTCCAAATATTCTGGATGGTATGGACATAATGCAAACAACAGGGTGGTCTCACACAAGTGGCCCACCAGGAATTTGGATCTGTTTCATTGCAGTCTCAAGCCTCAGGACGAGCAGACCAAATGAATGGACGGTTGGATGCAATTGGTACATCATCAGCCCCACAAAACTAGCTGACAACGGTGCAGCAGCTGAGCTACACGTGGGGGGTTACTGGGCCACGTCCAGATGATGGACGGTAGGATGCAACGCATGCATCATGGTGGGGTCCACAGAGATGGACAGTCTGGATTCAAGACATACATCATGGCGGTCCACAGCATCGTCCAAATTTCTCCAGCACCGTCCAGAGGTCTGGACGGTGTGGATAGAAGCACATACATCACGGTGAGGCCCCACAGAATTGCTAACGTCAACGGCAGCTGCTACTGCTGCAGGAGATGGATGAACGGCGTGGATGAAATCCCGTCCTCAGGTGGGTCACGTCCAGATGCACGGACGGTCTGGATATCAGGGGTGGGTCCCGTCAAATGGACCGACAGTGTGGATATACATCATGCGTGGGACCCACATACCTGGGTGATGTCACTTAACCGCTGCATAGCCGTCCAGGGCTGTTGGACGCCCTGGATGGTCAGGATATATATATATATATATATATATATATATATATATATATATATATATATATATATATATATATATATATATCATGGTGGTGGTCCCACAGCTGAACACAAAGCATCACATGTGCGGTGGGTCCCACAGCTGCTACGCAGCAAGAATAAAACACGTACATCACAGCTCCCACCGTCCCTGCCCTTCGACGGTGGGATACCACCCGTTGGATGGAATGGATATACAATACATATCCTAAGGTGGGTCCCATGTACGTGGGCCACCCCACTCTCTCTCTCTCTCTCTCTCTCTCTCTCTCTCTCTCTCTATATATATATATATATATATATATATATATATATATATATATACTTTACTTCTTCTCTTTTCTTTCCTTTTTGTTAAACGTCCAGCGTCTGGACACTCTGGACGGTGTGGACATGTGTGGACCCCATGATGGTACATATATAACACATATATCATGGTGTGTCCTCACAGCAGGACGACATGAATACACCATGCATCAAGGTGGGGTCCACGATAGCATGGCCCACCAACTTTGGATCAGACCAATATTTGTATTTTGCCTTCATCAAATCTATCCCAAAAAAATGGGCGGCAACATGGTAGGCCTCAAGATCGGATGGTGTGGATAATTCATCAAGGTGGGCCATGAAATCAACGAAAAAGAGAAGGATAGAGAGGGAGAGAGATCGTGAGAAGGGGAGGGACCTCGGCACTATGGGCCCTCCCTATACAATACATACATCAAGATGGGTCCCACCATAAGTGGCCCTTAATAACAAAATTAAAACATAAGATCACCCACCTTTGATCTTCTCCTCCTCTTTCCGCCAAAGCATCCTAGAGCTCCAAAGGACGAACTTCAACAATTGAGATTGTGGAGGGTGGGGATGGGAGATAGGAAGTGGGCCACACTAGCTTCTCTATGGAAGCTTGAGAAGCATGGACATTGGGGCTTGGATTGCTTGGGAGAATGAGAGAGGTGATGGGAGAGAGGGATGGTGAGTGATGGAAGAGTGTACTTTGTTGTAAGAAAAGTTGACTTTTGGGGAGGATGGTTGTACTTGGGGATGGGTGTGAGTGATGGGAGTGATGTGTACTTGATTGATGTGACTGATGTGATGTGTCATAGAGATTCCATCAATATTTGCAACACGTGGCGTTTTACTCGAACTAAACGCAGGCCCATATCTCCTGGCCCGAGTATCGCCTCGGGGCGCGAGACACGACGTTGGAACCGCAATGACGGCAGGGTCACAAGGGTATAAGTCTTGGGTCGAGCCGACTCAAATATATAGGATACGACTCAGGATCGCACGCAAGCACCGATAACAGATCGCGAGTCGCCGGAATTCGACCGGGAGGACCGCGGAGGCATACGGAACGGTATGGTCTAGGACACAGACCTTACATGCCCACTACGAAAATACATTCGATCATAAAGCCTTGACCTTTCCTAGGTTGGGTGATCAATTTGATAGGCCAGATTCATCAACCTTCATCATAGATGGATTCATTAATCATTGTGGCGACCAATTATTTCACTAAATGGGTGAAAGCAAAGCCTATGAAAGGGGTCGGTCATCGGAAAATCATAGAATTCATTGGAAGTGGTATCATCCATCAATTGAGAATTTCAGAATCCATAATGATGGACTGAGGTGCAGCATTTTCGACAAAAGAGGTGCGGCGATGGCAGACAAATATGGTATAAAAATCTTGTATTCAACACCATTTTATGCACAGTCTAATGGCCAGACCAAAGTCAATAATAAGGTAATTAAAAACATCTTAAAGAAGATGATCAAGGAAAACTCTCGGAAATGGCGTACAAAGTTATCAGAAGCATTATGGGCTTACAGAAACTCATCCCGAACAAGTACTAGGATGAGTCTTTTCACGTTAACCTATGGACATGACATGGTAGTTCCCCTAGAGGTCACTATGTCATCCCTAAGGACTGCTTATCAGGCCGAGTTGACCCCTCCTGAGTTTACAGAGGCTATGTTGATCGAATTTAAAAAACTAGATGAAATTCGAATGTAAAAGGATGAGCTATAGATGTCCTAGAGGGGGGGGGGGGGGTGAATAGGACTATGCCAAATATTTCGATATAATGCGAAATGATAAAACAATAATACTCAATTGCTTCGAGTATTGAATTCTTGATATCAAATAGTTCGTAGGACAACCTTCACCTAAAAGATTTAGGCAGGACAACCTTATTGCATGACATCTTTGAAATCAAAATATCCAACTTAACAAGAGCAAATTAATCACAAGACAAGCATATAAATAATAAAAACATTCACCACAATTCACAAAGGAATTATAGTGGTTCGGTGCTTAAACTCACACCTACTCCACTCCCAAAATTTCTACTGTCACAATTTTAGCTTTCATTATTTCAAGGTTTTCCCAGGGTCACCTTAACAACCTGATATAATTCTTGTGATTTTCACAGACTATCATAACAAAACCCACTTTGTGATTTTCAAGGAATCACCACAAACAAACCCGCTGAGATTTTCGGGCTATCTCAGAAAAACCCAAAATGAAATAAAGTAAATATAATACTTATCTTCGATTGGCGAGTCGAAGATGTGATTGTAGCTTAGTTGTAGCAATCTTCTTCTTGGGATATTGATGAAGTCATGTATGAGTGCAACCCAAAAGAATATAGGGACTATTGAGTATTCTATAAAACAAAAACCCTGGGTGCTGCAAATTCTATTCTCTAAATCTCAAGTATAGTTTGGTTCACTCTATTAAAAACAGTTAAAACAACTTGAGAAAGAGAATAAAATAAGCTTAAACAAAATATTAAAATTACCGCTTAAAAGCTTAAGAGGTGCCTGACTTTCTCTCTTGAATAGAAGGATTTTCTCACTAATTTTAGGTGTAGGAATGAATGAGAGAAGGCCTCCATTTATAGTCAAAGGAATTAAAAATTTGGCTGGCCCGATTTTAAGTTCGACTGGCCGAATTCCAACGATTGCGTTCTAATGGATCTTCAGATTTCGTGGGATAAGATCTTTCAAAATTTTGGCTGGCGCAAGCCCAAATTTGGCTGGCTGACCATAAGGTTTGGCTAGTCCAATTTGCTTGAAATCTGAAATCTTACATTGTTGAAAACTTGACCGAACATATTCAGGCTGCCCGATCGGTCATGTTCGGCTGGTCGAACCCAAGGTTAGGCTGGCTGAACATGCCGCAGAAAATCTTATTCAATCTGTAAACTTGCCCGAATCATGTACGGTTAGTCGAAGGTAGCTAGGCTGGCCAAACTAGATGTCGGACTGGCCTGACTTGAGTGTATTTTAACATAAAATATGATCATTAAGATGCTATGAAAAATACACCTAACTTAAGGTCAATCTAAGGTTATACCACCTGATGGTTAACTTATCCGGAGTGTTTCGATCTTCGAACCATATACTTTCATACCTTTAGATATTGAGTTTTCCCTAAGACGCTTAATCTAGTAGATAACATATCTTCATGAGTTGTCAAAGAATATCTTCATGAGAGCTTGTGATCCTTTCGGGACTACGAAATTTGAGAAACTTGATTGTGCTTAAGTATAAACACTTACAGAATAAAGGCTATTGATTCAATCGTTGCTCATAAAGTGATCATTGCCGATGCATATAACAAAGGGGTAAAAGGACAATCCTTTGGATAACGGGATATGGTTTGGAAAGTTGTACTACCGATCAGTTATACAAATCATGATCTAGGTAAGAAGTGGTCTCTTATGTGGGATGGACCATACGTCATCGTCCAAGTCCTCAAGGGTGAAGCGTATATTCTAAAAGATATGAATGAAAAATTTACAAACACTCTAATTAACGATCGATTACTGAAGTTGCGTTACCCCTCGCTATAGGAGGTAATTCAAGAACAGGCCAGACAAGTGTGAAGGATTTATAATTATCAGCAAGAGAATATATGCAAATAATTTATATTGCAAGAAAGGAGGCCCTAAAATAGTAGGCCTTTCGATTACAAAAAAAAAAAAAAGAAGATATATATATGTGTGTGTGTGTGCGCGCAAAAAGAGGAGATCCTCAGTCGATCGGCTGAATTATAGATAGGTTGCCTTGAGTTCTTCGAATTGCTTAGCTACCGACTCATTTGCCTCCCTAGCTTGTGCGAACTTGCTTTTGCACGATGAGTATTTATTTGTGGACTGGTGAAGAAGGCTGACGACTACATCAAGGTGTCAGTTGTCAATTATGAGTTCATGTTTGGCCTTCAGTTCTTTGGATCTACTAGATTCTTCACGAGACCAATAGAACTCTATTTGGGACTTGATGTAATTCAGAATGTCTCGAGAGTCTGATTGATCACACTCTAGATAGAGGTGCAAAGCGTCTAAGAGGTCAACAAAGAGGTTGCCAAGATGCATCCTCAGTGATTATAACATCTCTTGGTCGAAGCGATGTTGATGAATTCAGTGTAGTCTAGTCTTCCATGGAGCATCATAACGAGCTGAGAGGCTCTCGGACTCACCATGAATGGTTGATTGTTCCTCTAGAAGGGCAGCATATCGATGGAGTTCTAAGTTAGTCTTGGAATAGGCATTCCTAAGCCGCTGTAAATCCAAAAGAACCTCTAAAACCTCTCGTAAAGATTCATCGGTCTTTGCTACTTCAACTGCATCCTTCATGAAGGGGTAGATGTCATAGAGGAAAGAAGAATGAGAGAAGTGGTTGATCCCTTTTTCAAAAATCTTCAAAATCATCAAGGATTGCGAGAAGAAAAGGGAGGGAGCCATGACTGTAAGGCACGTTGTCGAAGTCTTGGTTGCGATGTGTTTCAAATTTGAGAAAGGGGTGCTTTTATAAGCATCACAAGAAGTGATAAATGCAGGTATCGAATAAAGGCTGATGGTTGGGATACCAGAGGTAAACGACTGAGCTACCACTTTGATTCCTATAAGGTTGAAATACATAACGAAATAAAGGAATCCCCTAAGGAACCCGTGCGCATTTGTTGCTTCTTAGTCAACACGAGACTATGTATACAAAACAAAGGAAATTTTGGCTAAGTATTGAGTGGCTGAGTTGTTATGGCTTAATTCGGCCAAGGAGAACCATTTGGCAGGTCTCATGTCATAATAATAAACGGATAGAGACAATCGGTCATCCTGAATAACTTAGGCGATGGCCGATTACAGACAAAGGATCTGAGATCCTAAAAGAAAATCTAATGCCTTGATATACTATGAAAATCAACATTGATGCATTTGGAATTTTGATAAAGAGCAATTTATTCAAAGATGTTGCTAGTAATTAATCGTGTTACAAAAACAAAAAGAAAAGAAACAAAGTGACAGAATAACTCAGGCCATTTTAGTCTTTATCTCTTCAGATTCTTTGAGAAGAGCATGTTTCTCAGTTTTGTTTTGTTCCTGTTTAGGCTTCCAATAAGCTCCCTTTTCAATGATGATTGGAAAGAGATGAAGAAGTTGGTTGACGTGGATACTGTGAGAAGAAACTATGTTCTCGGGTTCTCTTTTCCCACCGAGGCTTATCTTCGACCGAATCTGGTAAATAACAATTTGCTCATCCAGGAAGGAGAGATCTTCAGGAATGGGCAGATCCTTAGCAAAGAAGAAACATTCTAGTTCCCTGAGTTCTTCCAGTAGTCCAGTACAATATACTTGTAATGTATGGAGCATGGTCCAGTTGAATTGATGAGTCTGGGCCCATCACAGTTGATTGTTCTAGGCTAGTTCATAAGCTTCGCTCACCTCTAGAGAATCTTCCTTAGCTAAAGCACGTTGGTGAAGATATCCAACAAGCTACTCAGCTTCAAAGATAAGTTCGAAGTAATAGTGCCCGATGGAGTATAGATGTTTCGGCTATTGAAGAATGTCTTCCAGTGTGACTTTAATTCAACCATTGTCGAAGCCTCCTTGACAAAGTAATTCACATCAAAAGAGCAATGAAGATTGACAGAAGTCTATCAAACCCCAGTCAAAGATCTCTTGCAAGTAGCTCTTGGCACCAATGAGGGATGAGGAAGAGTTGGAAGCCATGGAAGTAAGAAGGAGCTACACAGTTTTAAGATAAAGCTGGAATAAATCTAAATGGGATTCGAAACAGCTTAAATAGATAATTCAAGTACCCATGATGGCAGCAATTATGGTAGGAAAGACGCTCCATGTTCCGGAAAACCAAGGATGTGTAGTCGTCAAGGCTTTTAATTCGGGAAGTAACCCATGATGTCTTGAATTTTGAGGGTCAGGTTAGTAGTTAGTTAGTTACAAAATAAAGAAGAAAAACAAGTTATGCATTAAGCAGAGAAAAGGAGGCTTGATGGCCACTTGCATTGATAAATGATTTCTGATATAAAATTACAATTCAACAGAAGAGAAACGTTACATCGATGTAGTTATCGTCTTCAATTGGTCCTTTGCCATGTGTAAAGTAGCCTCCTATTTGACAATAGCTCAACGAAGTCGACCGATTGTGGTTGTCTGAGCCTTAATAGACATCACCATATTCTCGATCGTTTCCTTCTAGTGACTATGCTCAGCATGTTTCTTCGCATAACTCCTTTTCAGAATCATAAGTTTTTCTTTCAGAGCTATGATTTTGACTTCCATTTTCTCCAACTCAGACCTAGATATCTTCAACTCAGTGGTCTCGATCGAAAGATGTTTGGCAATATCTTTGGCTGAAGCCATTTGAGATTTTGTCATTAAATGATCTGCCTCAAATCGGTCGACAATAGCATGTATATGATGTTGTTCTTTAGAAAATCCCAATAATTCTTGAAGAATCGATAACTTGTCTACAAGGCTAGTATCCGACTAAGAAAAAATACGATATGATTCGACCAATTGTTCGAGCTTATCGACCATCTCAGCTATTAAAGTTCCAGATGATCCCACTCGCATGAGGATTTGGAGTTCCTCCTTGAGGTTTTACAGGTTGCTTAAGAGGGAAGGCTACTCGGCCACAACAATGTCTTCAACGAGAGCCCATTCGAAGGAGAAAATGATATCATTGAATGGAATCACACCTTTAACAGAAATAGGGAGAATGGAAGCTTCGCCCATGATTATTGGCATAGGAGTGGGTAGTGGGTGTGAATCAGGTTTAGGAGCATTGATCACTGGAGTCTCTACTGTCATCGACTTATGTGTAATTACCTCATGAGTTGAAGAGTCTTTAACCGTTAAAGGAAGCTATTCGGTTGATGAAGAGGTCAGTCAAAGAGAGGATCTTTTTTTCATAACTCCGATGTGTGGCACTTAGCGGTTCTTCTTCTTCCTCCTCTTTTTCTTGGTCAACAGCGGTAGGTGGTGTTTAGGGAAGATCGACCATATATTCTGACTCGATGATAGGAGTCGCGGCTTTAGGAGGGGTGTGGGAAGGAAGAGCTTCAGCACTGACTGTGTCCTCAGAGTCGACAATTCGAATATCGCTCACTTCAGGAGCATCAATCGCTGGTTGGTGCTGCTTCAATGGCTGCACCACTATGATTTGCTTTTCCGCAACCGATAGCTCTTGGGTAACTGTTGAGACTCAAATAATGCATAATTTCTCCCATTTATATCTTGGTTTTATGAACTTGAATCAGCTTAATGTTCTATTTTACTCATGTTTGTGTTGCAAGGTAAATTTAAGAGCTTGGATTGAAAAGGGTGCTAAAAGCATGGATTTGATGCTCAAGAATCACCAAGGCAAGGGATGGATCTTATGAGACCAAGATTGAAGAATTCACATGCCAAAGATCCAAGAAAACCAAGTAAAGAATGAAGAGAATCAAAGATTTAAAGTAAAGAATCCTCAAATCGTCCTAAAAAAGCGTATTCTAAAACTCTAAAGTCTATTTTGGAAAACTGTACAGAGTGAAGTCTATTTTAGCAAACTACGTAAATTTGAGGCAGTTTCTAGAGTTTTCCAACTTAGTGCAAAACTTAGAGTTCCTCACTTTTAAATAGGGCTTCGCAAGGCATTCCTGAGCATGATTCAAGGCATTCCAAAGCAAGAGCTAGGGTTTTTAGAGAGTTTTATAGTTTTAATTTGTTTTCCTTTACAAGCTTTTAGATATTTATTCTTTCTTGTTGCTTTCTTTCTCTATTATAGTTATGTTTTTCTAAGTTCCCTCTAGCCCAAGCTAGAAGGAAAATACATTGGTTTAATGTTTTCATAGTTATGATGATTAATTATTTTAATTATGAGAAGAATGGTGTATGCATGTTATCTATTATTTAGGTTTAGTTTTTTATTCTAATGTGAGATCCATATGTTTCCATCATATGAGATCCACATTGATGGATAGGGTTACCCTGAGTCAATTAGACTTCCTAGATAGGAGAGGTTCTCAACCTGCTACTTTCTTTGATATTCATTATCTTATAGATATGAATTCTTAAAATCACTGGCGCTTGAGAATATATATATATATATCAATGATGCAAATTCATGATTTTCTAATCTTTTATATCATTTATTTAAAATGTTTAAATTGTTTTGTTTTCCAATTAGGCTGACCATAGTGGTCGGATCCTAGTTATGTTATCCAAGTCATCATGATTTTGGAACATTAACCTATGTGTGGAACTTTGAAGCTTGGGTGTTATTTTAATTTAATTGAATTATATCCATTCAAAGCTCCCAAAATCAAATCATTAGTTTAGTTTTTATTACTTAGTTTGTTTTGCATTTTATTTTCTCCTTCTCGCAATTCATCTCCCTGTGGGATCGACCTTGTATTCACAGGATATTACTTACGAATCTCTGCACTTGGAGGCCAGCAATCAGTAACTACTAAAGAATGGTACAATTAATTGACAGAAAAAAGCAAGAGACTCAGAATAATTACACAGGTAAGCAATCTCCACCTAAATCAGAATGGACGGCGTACGTGACGAATCAGTTGTTTACAGGCTGCGGGTTTCTAATAGCATTGTCATCGCTTATGTTATAGTAAGGAATAGTGGCGGATTAGGATGATAGGGAATAAGATATTTTTTTATCAAATGGAAGATCATGATTATTCGATCTCTCCTTATCCTACCACCATTTATTCCAGTATTTATTATAATGAGCTTCCTGGTGATGTTTCAAACCTTCATTGATTTCTTTGGTCAGTGGTGAGTCTTAACTAATATTTAGTTTTGAAGTATTTTTCAAATGAAGCTACAGCCTCGGCCAAGGAAGTACTTGTTTGTCGTCGTCCTTTTAATGAAATTGGCAATGGTCGATATGGATAAATTAGTTGGGAAGGCGAATCGATGCGCTTAAGAATTAGAGTAGTTGGTTGAGGAGGTGGACTAAGAGGAACTCCTAGATTAAGAACTCTCTTTGGACCTGATGTTGGCTAGTGAACTGATGGAGATGTAAGAATAACGGGTACCTTCGCCATAGCTTTTTGGCGCTTTGGGTGAAAAGTTGTTGTCTCAGTCGGTGAAATTTGTGGAGTAGATGCAGTGGCTAATCTAGTCTCTGATTTCTTGGTTTTTTAAGTGGACACAACAACCAATGTGGGCACTACTCTTTTCTTCCCTCTAGGCTCCATGGTAGAGGAGAGTTAGGCAATGATGTCTTGTGGGGATTTATTAATTAACTTTTGATCATGGCTTCCTCACCAAGCAGTGAAGGTGTCCATTACCCGAGGTTGATTTGGATAGCAGGGAATGACAAGAAGTAGGTTGGATTCTTGAAAAGAAATGAAGAGAGAGTGATAGAGTTCGGCATTATCAACGATCGGGCGACTGTAAGGAGGCTGATTGCAAGTTATTTGAGTAAATGGATAGGAGATACATTATACTAGGCCAAATTGGCGGACAAACAAGTTAGGGTAGTATTGTTTAACCCCAGCTTTAACATCTTTTGCAATTGTACAACCGTAAGGAAAATCCGTATAGATGAGGTAATTTTCCCATGCTCAGTGTAGTTGAGATACCTCCTCATCATCAGCCTCTTGCTCATATCACTCGGTGAACCAAGTAGGGTCGTATTCTCCATCATGAAATGGGATGAACGACTGATTCTGCTTGCCTTCATCTAGAGAAAAGAACAGAGTGCTCATATATATAAAAAATGATTGGACTTCTTGAGGGGAGTTGATGACACGTTCGTCATATAAAGAATAAACGATACTAGAGTGGATGGAATTATGTACAAGGGAAGGACGAAAGTACTCATAAATCAACATCTGAAGAAGCCATAACTATCCTCCGTGATACAAACCTTTGATGGTGACTTTGTATATGCCTATGTACAGATGACTGAGTACAAAAGTGTTAGAGCAAGCTTTCGACCTTGAGCAAGTGCCTCGGCCAATGGAATGTATTTGTTTGTAATTTGTAGAGCATTCACACAGAATAAATGTTGAAAAATCCAGAGCAGTATAAAAGCCGTGTGCTCTTCTTAATCGACATATCCACTATGTTTGCGATAAGCCTGCATGAAGTGAGAATAGGTTTTATCGGCCTTATTCGTGAAGAGTCTGGGTGAAACTTGGATAAACATTTTCACCAAAAGGGAGGAGTTGAGTCAAGGCCGCAACATTAAGAATAGTCGGACTAATAAGGCCGCAGTCAAAGAAGAATGTGTTGGTGGAAGAGCTCTAGAACATCGAAGCAGCAGTAAGAAGGGTAGGATCAGATGGATAGTCATGTATGGATAATTTAATGCATTTGTAGATGCCCAAATTTCTCCATGTTGTCTCATATTAAGAAGAAACACGGACAAACCAATTATCCCATTCTAGTACTAGCTTCGACCATCACTGAGGATTCCTCAAAGCATTGGTAAAATCGGGGATGGATCGGATTAAATCAACAAAGTTTCACCAGGATAGATGGGAACCATCACGCTAACTTCATCAACGTCTGTTGTTGGAGCAAATGCTGGATCCATGAAAAGATATTCTCCATTGGGAATTTCGAATACTGTTTTATTAAGACATTTCTTAAAAAGGGCGTCTATCATAGTAATAAGATCATTTTGATGGAATGAGGTACCCATTGATCGAAAATGAAATTGGAGTTTTGGTTTGAATGTTTGGAAAGGAAGATGAAAGCATAAGAATGAAGGAGATCTGAAACGACGCTTATATCGGCCAAACCAATAGGACATTTATTAGGGCATCATGATGATTTTGTGGAAACGATGTGAAAACACGTGTCAAAACGGGGTTTGACCCTTGTTTCGATAAAGGGCATTTGCTGCCGACGTGTTGCAATGAGTCGACCGGAGACGACTATCAAGGTGACAACAAGTGTAAATAATTGATGTGAGAAAAAAGAGAAAAAAAGTTTAAATAATTAATGCTACATTAATGAAGGGCCGCACATCGCTTTAATCTTTTTCCAAAGGTTAAAGATTGCCATTCTTCATGAGAACCAATCATAGTAGGTTACGTGTGATTTGTACATATTCGCATGGTGTTTTTTGAAGATCGATAGAGATAAACCAATAGGATTTCTTGATAACATAGCTAGAATGCATCGAGAAATGTCATATCATTATGAAAGACGGTCGATCGTAAATGAGCGGTTACAGGACAGATGACAAAAGGAGGAGCAGAAAGTTGTGGTGTCAAAATAGTTATAGCAACCATCAGAACATGGGAAGCATTTAGATGGTCAGATTAAGTTATGAATTGCAAAGGAATTCATCAGGAAGAGCTCTTCTCATACCAACCAAATCGAACCAAACATTATCTTCAATTATCCTTTCAATTACATTCCTTAATGTAATCCTTTACTTTTCATGCCAGGTAAATTACATTTCTTAATGTAATTCTTTACTTTTAACTTGATGTTTATATTCCGTAGTACTAATCAAGTAGCTGGTAATTTTAGTTGTAATTTGAGTCTACGCTTGCACAATGAATTCAGTTATGTATAAGGAGAGTTGTTTTGCAGTTGTTTTTCATGACCGACTATAAGAATCATTTTCTCATTTCTCTTTTATCGGTAAAGGAAAAGTCCTTTTATATGAAAGGCAAAGGTGTAACCCATCATCAGAGGGCGAACCCTACCATCTGAATATCGTATGATCCTATTTAACACATTGAGCAAGTGGCTAAATAGGTGGCTCGACCTCATTAGATCTCGGTCATACAGTACCTATCTGCCTATCTCAGTGCTTGGGGTCATAGTTGTTCGGTTTGAATTGAGCTGCAAATCCAATTTTGCCACGCCGACATTCCAATTTCCAAAAACCCAACAGCAACACACACTAAACAGATTGTATGTCTTCCACCCATCACAATGGCCCCAAATGCAATCTAAAAGTTTTTAATGGTTGACATCCCATCTTTCCCTCATGTGGTCCACTTGATAATGGAAGAGCTGTTTTTTAAGGCCACCTAAGAGCATTAAGGGAAGTACATGATGGATAGATTGGATGTGCCATACACATTACCGTGGGCTCCACATATCATAAGTGTATATTGACTATTATGTTCTAACATGTATAATGTCTTTTTAGCTAAAATACTTTACCTATAATATAAAACATGACTTTTTACCGTGTCTCAAATTACCTATAATCCCAAAATTGACTTTACAGGCATCCAATCTACCCCTAAGCTTGTGAAAGTAAGCCTATTACTCAATTAGTAGAAAGATTAGGGGTGGCAATATGCCGGTAGGGTTGAGTTAGGGTCAAGGTTAGCCTTAGCCTGCCCCCAGTCCCTTAAACCCAACCCTAGCCCTCATTCAGCTAGAAAGGCCTTTACTTGTTGCTCTCCAAGAACAGCACCACAACAAAGAGTGTAAGACCTGTAACCTCGCGAGACCTTTCGTACACTTCTACTTAAACAACGGCATGTTCCTAGCAAACCAGATCGACGAATTTTGATCGTTACCCTACTTTTGTACCGCGATACCCCGAGACCTGTACCCTACCGACCGTGCAGGCGTTACAATTCCAATGCCGTGTAGCACGCCCCATTTTGACCCTTAGATTTGAAGTTACAATTTTAGCACAATCTGAGATGGGCTGCGCAATGTATGCGGGCCCCACTTACACAAATCCTCATATTGTCAAATCAATCAATCCATCAATCAAGCCATCCATCACTCATGTCACTCTCTTCCCATTAGTCAAAAAAACTCATGCCATTCTCATGCAACCCATACCCCTACCTATGCTAGCCATCATTCTCTTATTCTTTTTCTTCCCATTTTACCCCTCCATCTTTCCCTTATTCTCTCCCTATCCTAAAATCTCTACCACAAAAACTCCCTAACTCCCTCTCATTTTTACCATTTCATAGCAAGAGTAGAAAAGGATTAAGAGAGAGAAAATTATTCGAAATATTAGGGAAAGATTAAGAGAAAAAGAAAGAAAGATTGGGGAGAGATTAAGAGGAAAGAAATAGAGCTTGTGAGAGTATTAGGAAAGATCAAGAGAGTAAGAGTAAGAGAATAGAGAAAAGTGAGATTTAAGAAGATTAGGGGTGAAAAAGAGCTTGGTGGGCCATCCGATCATCAATCTGAGATGATCCAACCATCCATCCTTCTAAGTGAGTGCATGGGAGGGTCAAAACCCTCCCCTTTTTTGTGATTTCTCTATTTTGGTGGACCTATAAGGGTGGGACCCACCTTGATCATGTATTGAGTATGTAGTGGACCCTATAGTGGCGGGGGGTTTCCCTTCCTTTTCTTTTCTTTTCTTATTCTCATGGTGTTGTGGGACCCACAAGTGGGCCATGTTATTGGAGAGCATGTCCCGCACGCTATCATAGCGTGGACCACCTTGTGTGGCCCACTATGATATTTATTTTATTTTAAAACCAATTGATTGTGTAAGCATACTTGGATGGTGAAAATACACTAAAAAAGGATGGATGGAGTGGATTTCCTAGGTGGGCCCTACCTCACCCTTAAAACACAAGAGAGTGAGAGAGGTAGTGGCACCGTAGTGGCTGGACACAAAATGTCCAAAGACATGTCTCCGACACAATTACCTTCCAAAGCCACCATGTGGATTTCACTCGTGGACCCATATTGATATATGTATCATATCCACTCTATTTATGTCTCCAGGGCAGTGGGCATTATTGGGTATTTTTGGCCAGCGTCGTGAGGGAGGAAGCCTCCTTGGGCTGCCCCCACTCGTGGGACCCTACATGATGTATGTATTATATCCACTCCATTCATCCATCTTATCAGACCATGTTAGGCCATGGGCCCAAAATTCAGGTTAATCCATATCTCAGGTGAGTTGTACCATAGGGTAATGTGGGGGGAGAAATCACTTGGACTTGGGATTTCTTGGTTTTGGGATCCCTTGGACTTGGGAATCCCTGGTTTTTGGGATCGTTTGGACTTGAAAATCTCTGGAATCGAGATCCCTTAGAACTTTGGTTATATTTGACATCTTTAATCCAAGTCCTTAAATTAGTTGATGTGTGAATGTTGAAACTATATTTCTATTAAATCCATTTAAGCATATATTTTGCCTGAACTGATGAATTCCCAAGACTTAGATGGGCCATGAGCATATGATCACATCCTAGTGACTAGCCAATGATCTGTAACCATCAACTTACATTAGTAATGATTAGACGGTGCAGATCATTCTACTAAAGTAATTATAATGATGTCATTAATAATCTAATTATTTTAGGACATTATTAGTGGGCCATGTGCCCAAATCAATTGGTAGCCTAGTGACACATGTTGTACATATGGGTGTCCATTCAGGTCACTCTCAGTGGACCCCGCCTTGTTATATATATTCTATTCATGCCTTGCAAGCTACATGAGAAGCTATTGTTAGTCTAACGTGAGTCATACCACATATACTTCTATATTTCTAGTGGAGCATGTCGTTTAGTTCTCACTCTCTTATATGATGTGCCGATTAAGGCCGATTATTGTCTTATATGTCTGATAACATGCTAGTGTACTTGGCCTAGTAGGACACACTAAGAACATGCTTAGTATAATGACATCATGCTCAGACATATGCCCATACACATCATTTGTATGCATGTTGTGGGTGGTAATTGATCATAGCATATGTCATTGGGTTGAGATACTTACGAGACCCCATATGAGATAGGGTTGTCCCACATGATCGTGCGGTACGCGTAGATTTGATGCATGACTTGGATGGTATAACTCATGCATTTCTCATCTTGTATGTCACAATCACTTTATGCCCTAACGACATCAGGGTTATGGCCTCCATAGGCATATGGTGAATGGTCAGATTGGATACCGGAAATATCTGTTTTAGCATTAAGGCGCTATGGATGTCCTTGGGTGAAAGTCCCTAAACCCTTGTGGTACCAGTAGGATGCTTCAACGTCGAGACCGAGTGGGTAACATGAGCGCCTGAGTGCTGAATACCAGTAAACCGCATCTTCCACTGTATCGTGGTTGATCGAAAAGGGGTGTGACCTTATCCGTCCAAAGGTAGGGGGTTGTAGGCTAGGTTGAGTTTAACCAACTCATAAATAGGTCCATTATCAATGAGCCGGATGGGCATTGGCATACCACTAGCAAGGTAGATAATAAGGTCTCTTCCACTCACTTGGTCATACGCGCGATGGGGCAACAGCCAGTGTTGGAGTGCACTAAACCCCAGTGATGTTTCCAGTGACGAACCATACAAATAAATGGACTAGTTAAGGATTAGCATGCTTGCATTGCATCTCTAGCATATGACATTCGGTCATGTAGGCCTTGCATTGCATAACTTTGGTATGACTAACAGTATTTATGGACTTACCAGTTTAGCCTTCCATCATTTCTGTTCACTTTGACATTTGTATACTTGGCACATGCATCGTGCACACACGCATGCACTCTCTATGCTTCGTAGTAAGCTTATGCATGTTCGTTACGTGTAGGTTATGCTAGACCGCAACAGCATTGAGGGAGGAGCATGGGCCTGATCTTTTGGAATTTTGTTATATGATGTATTTTCCTTTCAGCAATGTACTCAAATATTATATTAGTGGATATGTGGTGATAATGTTTTGGTGACTTGGGTACACTTGCGACTATGCTCCTTTACAAAAAAAATAAAAAAATAAATAAAAATAAAATAAAATAAAATTCACTTTGAAAATTCTCCTTGTAGGATCTCAAGATCGGAACCTGGTACATAAGAGCTATGAACCGAGAATGAGGTATTACGGAAGCTGTCGGCACCGGATTCGGCGGCCGAAAATTTTATAGAACTGATTTCCGAGTTTAGGGCATGACAAAAAGAGTGAAATGATCAAAGGTTTATATTAATCTAATCTAATAATCATTCTATCCATCTATGACAGATCCCATGTCATAAACGGTTTGATCTTCGAACGTGATCCCATGCAAGAGTGCCTTTAAACTACATGTTTTTTTTAAGGCACACACCCATAAACACCACAATGGGTACTCGAACCCATTAATTTAAGTGTCGAAAATTTTGTGATTCTACCACTAAGCCACGAGTAAGGTCCCATTTAAACTACATATTATTACAATTGGAACCACTCAAGTCTTTACCTGTCCATTCTTTTTAGATAAGCGTGGCATATTTGATTGTTTAAATTACATGTTATTAGAATTGGAACCACTCACGTCTTTAAGTTGTCCACTCTTTTTAGATAAGAGTGGCATATTTGATTGTTGAACAGGGCGAACAAGTTGTACCCAGTGCCAGCCTGGCCTGGACACCAGCCCCAGATTTCAAGCTTGGGCCTGGCCGACTGCCACCACTAGGAAAGATATTCTATTAATAATGTTGCGAGTATGGTCATACATTCTCACTTTTTATCAAAATATCTGTTTGTAAAAGGTTTTGAAGCCAATCTGTCTTGAATCTTTGAGAAGCAGTTTCAAAGTAATCTTTGTAGCTGCGGTATATATTTCTTCCCTTGTTATGAATGTGCTCCATCCCATCCCAGCCCATCTCATCTCATCGACACTATTAATGGCATTTGTGTCGTGTTGAATGACTGACAAAGTCCCAAAATGATTGGTGTACTCAAACCTTCTCTTGGAAACAATGATTGTTGGCATTCTAAACGGCCATCCATGCACTAGATTGCCAATCCTGATCACCCTGAACAGTGCACATGTTGAGTAAAAAGGAATAGAAAGAAAGCACAGTGATAACTTAAAATATGGACCAACCACTGTATTAGCAAAGGCAATTTGCGTAAATTTCACAAAAAAAAAAAAAAAAAAAAAAAAAAAAAAAAAAAAAAAAAACAAAACAAAACAAAAAATGATGCCTTTCGCATGATAACATGTACTGCCCAAAGAACATATCATGTTAATGATCCAGCTTTTCCTTTTTTTCCTTAACAAAACAAAAAATCACTTCACCACCCAATTACAGTCTGAATTTTGTCTAATTACAAACGTCTGATATATATGCACGACTCCATTTACAACATACACCCAAACATTTTGGCTTCCAAAAGATTTTTGAGTAAGACACTGACCCTGTACAAAAATTGCCATCGCACATCTTTTATGTAAGGCTGCAGCCATGAGAGAGAGAGAGAGACACGCATATATATATATATATATATATATATATATATAATTTAATTTAATCAATACAGAAGCTAAATGACCCAACACTGTTCCACTTATCTTTCTTTTTCTTTTTCTTTCTTTTTTTTTTTTTTTTTTTTCCTCACACAACACTTCCTTTATATTCACAATTGAGAAGCTGATAATTCAAGGGGTAGAATTTACTGATATCTCTTGAGGCAAGTGGGAGCTTTGCGTATCCTGATGAGATGAGATGGCGAGCTGCTGCAGCGGTTTAAGTGCAGACGTCAGTTGCGCAAAAGAAGGCCTCAAGCTTGGATCGCTGAAAAAGAAAACACCCAACCAAACAAAGCACATTCATTAGGATAGCAAGGTAAGCTCTTTCGAAAAATGCTTTAAATGAAATTCTTCTGGCAACTGGCACGTGTTTTCAATTACTTACGTCTGCCAACATTCCCAAATTATCCTGGCAACTAAGGGGTCTACTTCTTTTGGAATCTCAAGACGGCGATTCTGGAAACCGACAGCACCCACCACCTGCATTGGATTCATCCCACTCCAAGGCATTCTCAATGTTGCTAACTCCCACAGGATGACCCCAAAGCTATAAACATCACACCTGAAAAAGTCCGGCCATACACCAACAATGGATAAAGCTTACAACAAATGGTACATATAACAACAAAATCAACAAGAACAACAACAGATATTAACAATAACAATAATAAACCTTTTATTTATCCTTCAAATCTATTACAGTGCATGTGGCAAATAAATGAGCTCTGGACAGTTCATCTGACCTGCATGGTTTTCTTAAAGATATTAATGGTATAATTTACTATGTTCTTCTATATCTCCATGAATCTAGGAACTTTTGCTCGCATTATCTCATTTGGTCTACGTACCGGAACTGTAACATTCAAGATCATACACGAAAGATCCGTTTTTGGCTCTCTTCAGCCCTAAGTCTCTCATCACTAGGTCACCAGTAGGTTTTTCAGAAAACTCCCATCTATTCTGCCATGGATGTTAGGCAAGACTATATTTCTTGGTTTCAATAGGACTCCTTACGAGCATTGTTTCTATCTAATATTATCTAAAAGTAATCACATTATTAATGACTGGATGAAACCGAGAAATAACCCCTCATGTGTAAATTTATAGAAGATCTCCTTTAAGATCAAACAATTCCGTTGAACTGAGTATGTTTGTATGTGATAGCATCTACTATACCAGGAGTATCTCCATGGATCCAAACGCCCTGTTTCAAGCCAGTATAGCCATATCGTTCATGAATAAAACCGGTATTTAGGGTCGTCCTTAATATTAAGCCCATCTTACCAAGGGGCTGATGATTTTGTCCAACATGCTCAAAACAAGAAAAGCATCATCATCGAAAATCTGGATATTTCTCACCATTCAAACACGCACAGCATGATAACAGTGGAAGCATTCTCCACAGGTTCCTCCCCCAGGAAGAATGAAACCCTGGTCTACCACCCCAACCTCTTTACCAGTTTGCCCCTGGAAGACCTAAGAAACTCTGAAATGGCTAAGAAAGTAACCTTGAATCTTATTCATAACTTAACCATCACAAATAGTGGAAGTGTCATCGCAAGCATATCAAGAATTTCTAAGGTCAACCTGTATGATGTCTCAGCTCCAGCACTGGCCAGTGTTACAAGCAATGAATGGTCAGGTACTTCAAACAGGTAAGCTATATATATTGTAGTGTCTGATACTCTGATTTTATTTATAGGTTTTGCTAATGCAACACATGGGATGCCCAATCATCATTCAAGACGGTTCATAAAATAGTACCATTAGGGGCAAGCCATGGTACAAGAATCACGCGGATCAATGGATCCTTACTTTATGAATGAGGCCAATTTGTTCCATCTTTTTTTACAAGCCCTAGATCTCATGGTTAAGAGTTATAAAACCGAAGTGCTATTTTGGAATCATAAGCAATATATTGTGGGATCTATCAAATAGATGGTTCAAGATGATTCTTGAACCTACTTGTTTCTCTGCTCAATCTTGATAGTCCATTTTCCATACTATTAGTCAAATGCTTAGGATCATCCAATTGGTGTGATTTTTGCACCAATGGCCTGTCCCTAGTTGTATGGAAGAATTGATGGTTCAAATTTACAATTGACTAGAGCATCCCACATGTCAATTAAAAAAGCTTTGGGGACATTGCTAATGTCCCCATGAAGGTGGGAACATTAGAAAAATCCTCATTTATAAAATTATAATATCCATACCAACCCATAGCCATGCCATATTCTTGCCATATCTAGGTATTTACACCACATCCATGCCCCATCCACAACATATCCACGCCATATCTGGGCATCATAGTAGTTTCGCATGTTATTTCCTATAATGTGTTATCAGTGTTTTAAATAGTGAATAGCATGTACCACAGTGTTCACCCCTCTGAAGCGTGAGCTACATGCTACTTACAGATTCTTAATCAAGGTTGCACTTGGTTGCATCAATTTCATAATATTCTACACCAAATTAGACTGTTAATAGTAAAATTTAACAAAATTTCATGATATTTGGTGCACAAAATGCAACCTAAAGTAATAGCAAAGGGCAACGTTCAAGTATAAAGGTAAAGAAAGAGAGCAACGAAACTGATTTAATAATGTTACTCATATTATTTTACTAAAAACATTGAAAAGATTATCTAATTTTTATTGAAAATAGAAAATATAACAAACCATTGAAAACATTAATTGATTTGAACGTTGTAGTGAAAAATAACTTGCAATGTGAACTCTGTAGCATGTAGTGTAGCATATATAGCGTGTAACATATGCAAATTATCATGTAGCGTAAGTTACACACGACTTAAGCTATTTTCATGAGCTACGTAGCGTTAAGGCTAAGCTACGATATGTAACGTAAGCTACACACTATACAGCTTAGCTATTTAAAATAGCGTGTTATACAAGTAAAACACATTAAATGAAGGTAACATACACTAGTCTACAACTCACACTTAAAAACTCAACTTGTGTGAAAGGACAATCGGGTCAAGTTGACCAACTAGGTCGAGTCACAACGACTCGGTAATATTTAATATTTAAAATATAACAACATATAAATAATGCAAAGTCTTAGATAGTAGTCTTATTTTTTCATTGAGTTTTCTTGGGTTTTTTTTGAAACATTGTAGAGTCAAATCAAGTTTCTTTCGAGTCTTGACCGAGCCACAACCAAATCGAGTTTTTTTTTTTTCAAGACGTAATGAAATCTGATCGGGTTGAGTCAAAAGTTTTTCAAGTTTTTGAACTATGCCACAATTAGTTACATTACTCTTTTAGTTCAATAACTTGGGTAGCAAAAACAATTGATTCTCCGTGATCACTATATTACTTATCAACTATTCTAGAAGAAACTCTGGGATGCATACTTTCCTCGCATCATGATTTTTAGCATCAGTCACCTCATGCCTCCAGTTGTATGTCATGGTGTGCCATAACGGTTGTTACGGGGCTATAAAGGCCATTATGTAAAGGTAACGGTAGCAACTGTTACACGTTATGAGATAGTAACGGCCATTACGGAAAAATTGACTTGTAACTACTGTTACAGGGGCCATAACAGCCCATTACACCCCCCGAAACAGCCTGTTATGAGGCAGATACAAGGTTTTCTTATTTTTTATTTTCAAAAAAAAAAAAGAAAAAAAGAAAAAGAGAGAGACTGTAATGGCCGTTATGGACCATATCATAAAGGTACTAGTGGTGGCCGTTACGACCACCGTTATTGTTACAAAATACCCAGTTGTACGATTTAAGGAAAGATGGAAAATAATCATTAGTCTATACCTGAGACTAAAATCCCAACTTAGTAGAGTCCTTCAAGGAATTCCATTACTCTAATATGTCTCATCTCCATGGGCCTGTTTGTTTTGCCAAATTCCATGCTAAAGTAACGCAAATGGGCTATCATTTCTATTTCACAACGTTTGTTTAAACATGTATTATGGCACATACTTCGAGGAACAAATGCAAATGTAATAGGAGACGGGTAATGGAGTTTGCAATCATTACAATTTTACATTGTAAAATTGTACAATTTTACAAAAATAAAAACAAACAATGTAAGCAATGCATCGTTTTAGCCAAATGCAGTTGATGTCACCAAACAAGTAAAGCAAATTGTAATCATTACCCATTTCCTTCACTTATGTAATTGGTGAAACAAACAGGCCCTAAAAAACAAGGAACTTCGGAACTTCAAGATTTCAGGTTGATCGGTCTAATAAGCAACGTATACAAGATCCTGGCAAAAACCGTGGCAAACACGCTAAAGAAGTTGATGCAAGGACTTATACCCCGCTTTCAAGGAGCTTTGTAGAGAATCATCAGATTCTCGATGGTATATTGATAGATAATGAATTCATTAATTCAAGAAAGGCCAACAAAGATTCAAGGATTGTATGCAAAATTAACATGTAAAAGGCTGGCAGGGACGATTGGGGTTTCCTTACCTACATATGAGCAGCGTTTGAAATATCGATATCTTGTTACATATTGCATCCTTGGGATATAGATACATATCAGTTATCACACGGGATATATCGTTTGTATCGGGTAATTTATCGCAAATTTTGGGAAACATAGGGGAAATGGTTGAATTTTTCAATGAAAGTTCAAGGATTGTTTTAAAATACCTTAATACACACTTTTAAATCATAACATCTCAAAAAAGAAGTGCGCATAATAGGTTTCCTTTGTATAGGGTCCAAAACTATGCGTTGTCTGACTGAACTAGTGCAACATATTCAAATTGAATGCATAACATTTAGGGTGTATATCATGATCATTTCATCAAACACTCCTAAATACTTCAAAATTAGTCTCAATTGACAGCTGGTTGAAGGAAAATTTCGAAAAATAATAATTTATTTTAATATTTTTTATTAATTTTTAATTTAAAATTATCTTTATTTTTCAAAATTTGACAAGGACTCAACAAATCAGCCGATCAGCCCTCATACATGCTTGATTTCATGTTTGGAGTGCAACATTGCAAGCAATTTGGGAGAAATAGGGAAATATTCGAATTTTCCCAATTTTCCCCAAAGCGGACCACCTACGCTCAAATTTCAAAATTATTGTGTATGTGATGATCATTTCATCAAATACTCCTAAATACTTCAAAATTAGTCTTAATTGACAGTTGGTTGAAGGAAAGTTTGAAAAAAAATATAGAGAACATGAAGAACCAATGGACAACGAAATCAAAGCTCCAAGTCCATGATTTTTCATGCAAACATGAAGAACTAATGGATTTGTAATCATTTGACACTGATTTAACATAATTTCAAAAAAAAAAAAAAAAAAGAGATCGAAAATTGAAGATGCTCACAGGATCAGACATGTGGGATATGCTGGCACTACTTGTGTGTTTCAGATCGCATAGGTGGGATACAAGATATTTCGTGGGATATATTGGCCAATATCGTCGATATTTAAAACATTGCATATGAGTAGGATGGTTTTTGGTGTTAAATGGAAGGGCTGGATGGGAGAATGCCATCAGCACATTTCTCCATCCTCATCAACGGATCACCTTCCAGCTTCTTCAGAAGTTCTAGGGCGTGCAGCAAGGGGACCCCTTTACCCCTTCCTATTATTGCTTGTAGTGTAAGGTTTGACCAGTTGGTTTCTTACAGGGGAAAGTTGGACTTGTAGAAAGGTTCAGAATGGGGAGATTACCCCTATTGCATCTCTAGTTCAACACAACATGATGGCGTTTTGCAAGGCAAACTCGCACAATGTAGCCACTATAAGGATCATACTCAGATGTTTTCAAGCAATTCCAGGCCTCAAAGTAAATCTTAGCAAAATCTCCATGGCAAGCATTGGAATCAGAAAGATCCAGCTCAAGCGTATAGTCGATAAGGTTGGTTGCAAAATCCAGTTTTTTTCCCATCTCATACCTGGGTCTCCCTCTGGGTGTTGATGCTGCATTCACATCTATTTGGGAACTGGTGGTGGAGACACTCGAGAATAGGTTACTTCTTGGAAGAGAAACTCTCTCTTGCTGGGGGTTAGGACCACTCCCATTAAATTGGCTTTGGCAAACCTCCCAATTCACTTCTTATCCCTGGATGAACAGTTTCTTAGTTGGAACAATAGTCCATTCCATAATAAAAGGATAACCTATGGAAGCCCGTGCCTTTCACTATATGTTGAGAAATGTGGAAGAAGAAGGAAAACAGAATATTTATGGATATCCAGATTTCATTGGAGGCTTTGTTGGAAAAGATGAAAGGCTATCATCGAATGGGCTTCCCAATCCCATTCCAAGTTGTTCTTTGGAATGTCATTATCCAAGATAGGCAATTAATGGCCCAGCATGGCAGCTTAGTTCCCTGTCTTGATTATACACTTCGTTTAACCCAGTCGGGTGGTTTTGCTGATTTGCTGTTCTGCTTTGTTTGTCGTTCAGGCTCTTTGTTCCCCAGGCTTCTTTTTATTTTTCACTCTTTTTTTTTTTTTTTATCGATTTAATAGAATTTCATCATTTGCTCAAAAAATAATAATAATAAAATAAAAAAATAAAAAGAAATAAATATAAAAAGAAGCCATGGCTGAGGCTTCACATAGCCAAGGTATATGCTTCATGTAGCTTTGGACATAAGCCTCAGCCTCAAGGTGCACACTTTACATGAGGCAAAAGCCACTCACACAAAATTCCTGTTATTTTTGTATTTGTTAATTTTTGGAACTCATTGTAATCTGTGATATTAATGTAGCCTCAGCAGTCACTATAGCTTGGAGATGCAAGAAAAATCTCATGTACATGTAGTAATCAACCACATATAATGTAAGTGTACACTTGCCATACCCGTGTCCTCAGATGCAGCTATTTATCCTGGTTCTAGACCATGGAAGATGCAAATTTGACATACATGATACATTTAGAAATACATTCATACTCTTAAGAAATGTGTCCTCAACGAATAGCTGAAAATACCAGCTAATGAATTTTTATTTGAAAAAGTTTACAACCATAATAATCTTCTGTCAAATGCTGCCATTGTGGATTTGTATTTTGGCCACTATTGCCATAGAATTTCTTGTAAACCCCTGGATCTCAAGAAGTAATCATTGAGTCAATTGGTCAGTTCAAGAGTAAAAAGACTGGGTCCTGAATTTTGGTCTTCCTAGCATTAAAGACTTTGTCCATTATAGATGTAATTCACAAAATCATGTTAACTGGAGGTCCTGCTTTCCCAGATACCACCAAAGTAATCAACTTCGCAAATACTTCATGGAAAAATTGAAATGGATCCTCAGCTAAGATGAAAAGAAGGAGATGTAACTGGCAGTCTACTGGAATAACAATATAAACACAAGTATCTTCTAATAAAATGTGATATACTAAAGAATCAAAGATAGGGATTGGTGGTAAGACTTACTTTTCATCGGATGGTTCATTGCGCAGAACCTCTGGAGCCATCCACTCAGGCTAAGGCATTCAAGAAAATGAGTTCAGAAAAAGAACTGCAGTGGACTGACCATTATTTTCAAAAACAAAATAAATTCTTTCATGTTTTTTTCCCTTCTTACCGTTCCAGCAGTGGATTTGGATGATAAAAACGTATTATGCTTCAAGCGTGACAGTCCAAAATCACAAACCTGTATTTTTTTCATCAGCATCAACCCAAATATGGTTTAGAAGAGAATACGAACACACTACACTGTAAGCATCACTTGCTGAAAATAAATCTACAACAACCAGGAAAAATTCAGACCGTGAACTAGAAACAAAATAGCTCCAACCACAACAGCAAACAACTAGATTCTGAATTCAGACTGGAAGCTGTAAGCTTCCCAAAACGTGGAGACAATCAAAACCTCTGTATGGAGACCAAGGCAAGGATGGCATGTAAGAAAGATCAAGAAGTTATTTTTTTTCTGCAAAGGCCAGCTCACTACATGGTTAACAATGTTTGCCAAAGCAACTAGTTGATTTCCTATTACTGGTTCTTCAACATCACATACATATTACAATGGTCAGTGAGGCAAAGAGTATTTAATTCTATACAAGATCAACATAGAGAAATATTTCTTACACGAGGTATTCCGTATCCATTACGATACAGCCATAAAGCTCGATACGTATAGGTAACGACCATAACTGTTACGCGATACGGAGGTAAAACAGAGCAGTTGGTTTTTTTGGGACCGTATCGGCCGTTACGGGGCATAACAACCATTAATCCCATAACGGTCGAAAAACTGCTACTTTTTTTTTTTTTTTTTCCTATTTAAATCCATTTTTCTCCTCATTTTTCAACTCTTCGCATTCCAAAAACATCCCTAGATTATTCTACAGCAGATTTCGACCACTCTTACTATAGTTTTAAGGATTAAAACCGAAGATTGAAGCAATTTTGGTGAATAAAGCTCCGACGGCCATTTTTTCAAAAAAAGAAAAAAGAAAAAAATGTTATTGATGCCTTTTTTTTCCTCAATTTTTAATTATAATGCTTGATTGTATGTGTAAATATTAGAGATACATAACCATGTCAATAAATTCACCAAACAACCAGATACAACACTCTCACCAAAGAGTAGATCACTATGCTACCATAAACATGTTTTAAAATATGAATATATATTTAGAATATTTACATTATTCTAGATTTTCTAAATATTTTTCCAAAAATTTTTGGGCAAAAAAAATTTCCACCATTACGAGGGGGGTCATAATGGTCGTTACACCCCCTTATTGGCCAATACCCATATCCGTAACAGTGGTGACCATTACGACCACCGTTACCAATACGGAATACTGTGTTCTTACAGAAATAATTGAAAACAGTCACAATCACTAGTGACTACTATATCCCTAACATGCACAAGTAATTTTTCAAACATGGGTTGCCCCCACTGGCAGGCCACTCCTCTTCCCTTTTTTGGCTTTGTTCATTTTTATTTTTCAATTTCAATTTAGAGTTTGAGACATATTAGAAATTACCATGAACAGATGATAAAGTAGAGCTATAGGAATCGGACTATGGTAGGGCCATATCTAATACAGTACACATGGCACAGTTGTGTACCAATTGGGTCCACCCATATACTGATTTACGACTTATGTATCAAAATCACACCAAATAGAAATTCCTATCCATTTGATCATGGCCATCAAGGCAATGGAAAAACGAAAGATTGAACATTGAAATATGTTAAATGTCAAATATTGCATATTTCCCCTTGTTTATATCTTGGTTTTATGAACATCATAATGCTTAATGGGTATATTTTATACATGTTTGTATTGCAAGGTAAATCTGAGAGCTTGGATTGAAAAGAATGTTAAAAGCATGGATTTGATGCTCAAGAATCACCAAGGCAAGGGATGGATCTTAGGAGACCAAGATTGAAGATTTCAATACCCCAAGATTCAAGGAAACCAAGTGGAGAAGGAAGGAAGTCGAAAGTGCAAAGTGCATAAATTTAGTGAATCTGAACTTTACGGTCTATGTCATCGACCACCAGTCGATGACATTGAACACGGGTCGATGACATCAAAGAATTATATGAAAATCAAGTTTGGTTGCTGGACAAATTGGATGCAATTCTCGATGACATCGAAGAATTACATGAAAATCAAGTTCGATTGTTGGATAAATTGGATGCAGTTCTCGATGACATCGAAGCCCTGTTCAATTGCTCGAAGACCTGCTCGATGACATTGAAGGCAATTCGATGACATCGAGATTTTTACGGATTTCTAGAGCAACTTGCTAGAACGCTCTGGACACATTCTCGATTACCCGACCACCCTTCAATGACATCGAAGGTATATTCGATAACATGAAGAGTTAAGCAATGCGAAAGGCGTTATGCAGTGCGAAAAGGCGCGACTTCCGGATTCAAGTTACATTCGATGACATTGAAGGCGTTACGCAGAGTGTGTAAATTTGAGGCAGTTTCCAAAGACGGTCGGACAAAGGCTATAAATATGGGTTCTTTGAGTAGTTTTAAACACGAAATAAGTTTTAAGAAGTAGAGCCAAAGGATGGAGCAGCCTCCCAAGAGTTTTTCTTCCTTCTTCATTTATTTTTAAGGTTTTAGATCCAATCATGTCTATGGTTGGCTAAACCTCTTAGCTAGGGCTAAGAGGTGAATCTTGTAGCGTGTTGGGATGATTTTCTTGCTTTGATTTTTGTTCTTGTTGAACCTCATTGATTTCTAGTTTGATATTACAGGAATATTTTTAGTTTTCTATGATTTATTGTGACTCAAATTACAATAGATGCTGTGATAGCTTTGGATATCTTGTTTTCATGTTTTGAGATTGTGAGATTGGTAAATCCTATTGTTCACCATCGTCTCTTGGGCATGGTAGGATGATGGAATCCCTTCCAATCATCACAATACTCCTTCATTAAGGACTAGATCAATGAAAAGTTCAAAGATTTGATTTAATTGCTTTATCTTCCAATTGGATAGGATAGGACTCCAATTCCAGTTGTGTTTCTTAAATCAAGTAAGGTAGCATCCTGATAGCTACAAGTGGATCCTTGGCACCCTAGTTTCCACCTTTCAATTGATAGTTTTAATCAACATCATTCACAATTACTCTCTTTTATTCTAGATTTAGGTTTAGATCTTCTTCTAGTTCTAGTTCTAGTTATTTTCAAAATACGTACAAGTTTAGTCCCTGTGGATTCGACCTCGATCTCACCGAGTTATTACTACATCGCGACCCTACACTTGGGGTTGTGAACAAAATACTTAGTGGAGTAAATTGAAGAGAGGTGATAAATGATAAATAGGATTGTCTAATAGGGTCGAGTTTTATATAATAAGCCATCCTTAGTAGGGCCCAGTAGATGGATGAACCAGACTGATAATTCAACCTGTCACTTGTGTTGTGGAAAGATGGCCCTACCACATTCTATTCTTCCCACTCAACCACATGGTTTGTATCATCATCTCACCCCCAATCTACAACTACTTGGGATGAAAAACATATTATTAATGTTTTTTGCCAAATTGGATATCTGGTGGATTAGTTATGGCAAGGTATCCCCAACTATATCAGTACATGTGCCAACACCATAGCTTTGGGCGATCCATGACCACATGATGAGTGAGGTTGCTTGACTTTTTGAGCCAGCACATGTTAAGAGTGGGTTCCACCTATGAATGACCCTAGAGTCTCGACATTATGAGTGGGTTCCAACGAATGGCACTAGATCAAAAACTGAGCATTGATTTTTCATTCAATTGTTGCCACAACACATATCATCTTGATTTTAGGAAAGAGACTGCATGGTGGGGACCACCTATGAAGTGACTTAGATCCTGCACAACTTTATATATTATCATCTGTTTAAAATCTTTCCACGCGTGCACCCACGCATCGTGCGGTTCCCTACTAGTTTCATCTGATAAAGTCAATAAAACCAAATAAAGGTATCACTTAAAAGCTCCTAAAGAAAAAATAATAATAATAATAATTAACAAATAAATCTCAGGATCTTTAGTAAAAAGTAGTACCTTAACATTCCAATTTTTATCAACCAACAGATTGGGTGATTTCAGATCCCGGTGGACAATTGTTGGTATGCTAGTGTGCAAGCAATTCATACCTTTTGCCTGCAAAGCAACAGAAATTCCTTTATATTGCACAAGAAATATGACGAAAGCATCTCAGTTGTTGATCATGCCATACCACATCCAGAGCCATTTTGATTCTGCGCTTTTCATCAATTTGACAATTAGGACGATGAAGAATCCGATACAAGCTTCCTCTGGAAAACAAAATTCATGAATTATTTCCATATACATGCATGGAAAATAAACTATATATATATATATATATAGTGGATATTATCAATTGTCAATATTTCCAAGGGATTACTGGAGGAAAGAAGAATACAGTACTTCCTCATCACTCGAAAGTCACAAGAAAAATACGGATAACAAGAATGACACTTCAAACTGATAGGTTAAGGTTACAATATGGTTCAGCCTTTAAAAAATTGCAGCAAAAAGAGAAAAGAGCATTGCATAAGAGAAAATAAACATGCCAAGGGAAGAGGTGTCATAGGGAATTCATCTTGTCGGCCAACATGGTAAAATCGAAGTTAAGCTTTTATCTCAACAAATAATGAGGCTTCTAAAACGGACAAGATACAGAAATGACGAGTATCTGACTCAATCCACCTATCAAAACGATGAGAATTCAATGCCCAACCTACTAAAATTGATCAATTAAACACACCAGACAAGAATATTGCAATAGAGAGGGATAAACAGCTTACTGAAATTGAAATCTCTACACTAGTCCTTACTATTCTTTTGATGAACTCAATCCTATATGATGCGCTTAATCTTTCTTTGATGACAACGATGTTGGATGATGATGATGAATGATGTGATAATGATATGATTGATTGATACAGTTGGGTATATGTGGACCATTTATATAGTTAGATTGCCTTTCAGCTATTGGCAAATGTCATTCATATAGGGGGCAGAAATGGGCGGAAGACCATTTGAGGGGGCAGAACACGTCATATATCTATGTGCATGGCACGTGTCAGAGATCCAGGCCATTCATTAAGCAGGGCACATTGCGAACACGCCACATGCCAAAATTTTGGAGTAGCACATTCATCAAGTGAGCCACACATGTATGTTGAATCTGGACTGTTGGACCCTATCTTTGACTGCCCATTTTTCCCATAAAAGTTTGACCTGCCTCATCAGCCAACCAACACTGTTTTTAGGTTCATGGCATGTCCATGGTATGCTCTACCTCATGTATAGCCCGGATCTATGACAAGGTGACCAGTCTGCCCAAATCTCTGACACCTATTCTGCACCCTCACATGAGGCACCCGGTTGAATAACAACTCTTAATCCTCTGCAAAACTTGTCATAGGAAGCACGTGCAACATGCTAGTTCTGTGGGGCCTGCTTTGATGTTTATGTGACATCTACTACATCCATTAGTTTCCACTTCATATTCACCATACACCAAGAGAGAGAGAGAGAGAGAGAGAGAGAGAGAGAGAGATTAACTTAGCCCAATACTCAGGTGGGTCACACCATGGGAATAATGTAAAATCACAACTAAAACCTCTATATCCACTCAGTGCCGACAACCTGAGTTTTGTATCACTCGCTAATTTTGTGGATCTCTTCATCCGGGTGGTGTTAACCTGTTGAAACAGGTTGGATGGCTTTTAAACAATACAATGGGACGCAGGAAGGTTTCTATGGTGGGCATCCAATCCCACCATTTCCTGTGTAGGCTACCTTGAGTTTTGGATCACTGATTATCAGGTTAAGTCCTAACATGAGGTTAATTAACTAATGTGTAGAGTGGATGTCACACAAACATCACAATGGAAAAATGACCTAATCTCTAATTTGTCACACTTTTTTGTTAAAATAGGCTAATTGTTTAACAAAACAAATGAAAAATTCTAAGTTATAATTTTTTACATTTTTTTTGGCTGAAATGCACCAACTGTTTAATTATACATATTAGACTCCTAACCTCTGATTTGAACACGTTTTGGTTTTAAAACGGCTTAACCTCTAATTTGATTTCGTACACGTCTTCGTTAAAATTGGCCAATTGTGTTCACTTAGGTATGTCTACAAGACGTGTTTATTTTCACATAAGAAATTCTTAATAAACAGTAACCTTCCCAAAGAAATTCTTGATACCAAAGATTTGTTCATTGTAAATCTATTTTAAACTTGCCATAAGCAAAGCCATATGCCTAACATTTTGAAACATGTGCTTCTCTACACCTAAATCTGCTCCAACATCCGCTCACACTATAGGCAGACCATTATTGTTTTTTTTCTTAACCATGAAGTTTCAGCTTGCAAGCCACCAATCTAAGGGTTGGGAAGATCCCGATACAGAAATTTTCTGGGGACATGGTTCACCCAATGATGCATTGGATCAATTGTTTGAATCAATGAAATCTGGCACCACTTGCACAAGCTGACAATCTGAGGACAATACACATAACCTTGAAGTATAATCACTCCTACATAACCTTAGAGGATAATCACTCATTTCCAAATTCTGCAAAAATATTTGTGAAACTTCACTAATAAGTAGGATTCAATGTTCAAACTAAATAGTGCCTCAAATCCCACATGGAATCTCCAGTGCACTTTTTTTTTTCCCTGGTGGGGTCCACTGAAATCTCCAATGCGCAAATAATCAAATACCCAACCATTAGATGGAAGTCAATCTCTAATGCGCAAATAATCAAATACCCAACCATTAGATGGAAGTCTAGGTTGTTCCACTCTCTGAGCATGAGATGAGATATTCAAGTAATGATATATTCTCCTCAAAAACCATAGAATCACAGATGGTGTACTAGAACAAGGACATAAGCCCCAACAATTGTCATCTCCCATAACACATGCCACATGGTTAATGTCATCTCACACTACATTGTTGATGCAGGCCCAAGGTCCACCATGTGACCCAACACGTGCTGGGAAAATGACAATTGTTTATTTGGAAGATTGCCGTTGCTGATTCAGATTTTCTGAAGATTTTGGGGATAATTTCTGGATCTACTGTTACTATTTTTAGGCCATTGCAATTTGGCCAAATCTTTGACATAAGAGTTGTTGCTGTGCAATATCTTATCTCATATTTGAAATCAATCTAAGAGTTGGACAATCTTACTTAAAGATTCATAGGGATTCTAGTTTCTTTGAGGGTTTATGAAAAGGGTTATTCTAATAGGAAAAAGGCACTACATATATTCTGAATTCTGCACAGTTACCGATGTGACTAGTGAAGAAGTTTTGATTTCAATAAGTTGTTTATCCCTCTTTATTCAAAAACTCGTATGGTGTGTTCTTTGTCCATTCTGGAGATTCAAGTAATGAAATCTCATTGATTCAATAACTGAATAGCATCAATTCCATGCCTACCACTAATTGGTTCAAAAAAAGAAAAAAGAAAAAAAGTTAACTGCATCTGGTGCAAATATCCAATATGCTCAAGATCACAAGCCAGGTGACTCTGCATCTAAACATTCCAAGACTCCCAATGAAGTCATTCTTTATAAGTCTTTCCAAACCCATAACCCAACAATCAAGGCCGAGATTTAACAAAACTATGGCCATCAAAACCCAAACTTGAAATAGACTTCGATTATAAAAAAATCAATAATGAATTTAGAACTTTTAACAGGATAGCCATGATTACACCTACAGAATTCCAAACCTGCCATTGACCTCAAGGAACAGAATGAATTACTGGCAGAAGCTTGAAATCCACAACAGCAACATCAGATGAAACATTCTCAAGATTATCATAATCAGATCATAAGTTGAAAACAAGCATTCCTAAAATTTACTCAAGAAGTTGATACATTTCATACAAACACAATTGTGTTTTCTGCAAGTACCTCAATCACAATTAAAATATGGATTAGGGTTATCTCATTATACCTTGGAAGGAACTCGGTGACTATAGAGAGGTTAGGAGGACGGGTTACAGCCCCCATGAAAAGTACAACATTTGGATGGCGCAGCCTGCGCATTATTCTCACCTGACATGTAAAACAAAACATAGCATTAGTAGGTTAACTATTAGTGATTCAATGTCAACACACGACTGAAGTAAAGGAACAAAGGTATGGCCATATCTCTCATAAGAAATCCCCACTAATAAAAGAAGCATATTGCTGGAAGGGCAAGACTTCACTCACTTCACTTCTGAACTCAACCAAAGCATCTCCAGAAAAGTCCTGGTCTAAGAACTTCTTCACGGCTACTTCCTGAAGCAAAAAAACCCACCAGCAGGTAATAGAATCAGCTCTAACTTATTCCACTTCCTTACTGTCCTCAACAGAATTATGTTTCAATTTAATTTTATCCCAGTAGTAAATAAAGAAAATAGGATTAACGGATTGCACTACCAATTTAGTTGATAATGATTTCCAAGAAAAAGAATGATAAAGGACATCTACTACAGGATACATGTCCAAAAAAGATAACGTTCATGAAACAACTTCATAATAGTGTCTTTCTTTTTATGGATAACGAACAATTTTTTATAAGAAGCACAAAAGGAAACAGTGGAAGAGCCGAAAGAGAAACAGGGAAAGAGGGAAAAGATAGAGAAGACAAAAGGCAAAGGAAAAGAAGAGAATTCAATAATGAGGACTAGATTCCTCTATTGAGTCATGGAAACAAACACAACTTAATTCTTTTATAATTGAGAAAAAATAATTTAATGCAGTTAATCTAAAATGATGTGGAACAGTAACCAGTTGTACAGGGAAAAAAAAAACTACCCTGTCAAACAGCACAAAGCAACATTAGCCATTTGTGGGGTTAGGTTGTACTTCTAGTGAATATCAGGTGACACTAGCACCAGGACACTGGATTCATCGAGTCCAACTAAACTAACCAAAATACAGGAAATTACAAGCACAACTTCAAGGGGCAAAGACCCTCCAGTTGTGACACCCCTTGCACCTGACAGTCCTGGTTACCAGTGTTCAAAATATCGGTATCGCATTACATATCGCATCATTGGGATACAGATGCATAGCGGTTATCGCACGGGATATATTGTTTGTATCAGATAATTTATCGCACTTTTTGGGAAACATTGGAGAAATGGTTGAATTTTTCAAAGAAACTTCAGGAATTGTGTAAAAAGACCATAATACACACTTTTAAATCTTAACATCTCAAAAAAAAGAAATGCACATAATAGGTTTCCTTTATATAGGGTCCTAAGTTTTGCGATGTCTGACTGAACTAATGCAACTATATTCAAATTGAATGCATAACATCTAGAGTGTATGTGATGATCATTTCATTAAACACTCCTAAATACTTCAAAATTAGTCTCAATTGACAGCTGGTTGAAGAGAAATTTTGAAAGAAAAAAAATTATTTTTTTATTAATTTTAATTAAAAAATGATTTTTATTTTTCAAAAATTAACAAAGACTTAATAAACCAGTAGATTAGCCCTAAAACATGCTTTGATTTCACGTTTGGAGGGCAACATTGCAAGCAATTTGGAAGGAATTGGGGAAATTTCGAATTTTCCCCAAATTGGACCGCCTACACTCAAATTTCAAAATTACAATGTATGTGATGACCATTTCATCAAATACTCCTAAATACTTCGAAATTAGTCTCAAATGATAGCTGGTTGAAGGAATTTTTTTTAAAAAAATAAATAAATAAAAAATGGAAAACATGAAGAACCAATGGATATCAAAACCAAAGCTCCAACTCCATTTTTCATGCAAAACATGAAAAACCAATGGATTTATAACCATTTGACACTGATTTAACATAATTTCAACAACGACAAAAAAGGTTGGGAAATTGAAAACGCTCACCAGATCGAACATGTGGGATATATCGGCACTACAAGTGCATTTCGTATCGCACAGGTGGGATACAAGATATATCGTGGGATATATCAGCCGATATCATAAATATTTAAAATATTGTTGATTACCACTTAAGCTACCATCACATGCGTGTGTGTATCAGAGATCCTTGGCACACACATGTGCCTATATTACCCACTGCCTCTATACCCTGAAAAATCCAACCGTAGCTTCAATATAACACACTACAACCCTTAAAAACCCAAAATCAAGCCCACAAATGCACTCCAGCCCTAGCCTATATGCAGCCTTTAGTCTAAACTGCCTGTAAAACTTAACTGCAGGAGGTGTCCGTTCAGGGGGAAAAAAAAAATGGTGGCAACCCAATTTCTTTAACCAACCTAGTCCTGTAAATCACATTCCAACCCAATTTCTTTAACCATCGCCCATAACTTCCACAAATTATAGGTTTTTCCTGCAGATTGCTTGTTCACCGTTAGTACCAAACCTGTATCATCCCCTCACCCCAACTTCCAGCACATAACACAGTCCCGTAAATTTTCCCATTCTGTTAACTATCTGCGATGCACAATCCCAAGAATCAATCCGATGTCAGCCCTAAAACAGTGATGCTAAGCGAGCATCCGTTGAAGTTGAGCTTCTGCATATTATCAGGAGGCTGCAATGATGAACTTAAAGCCTTCAGAGGGCTTCCCCAAATTATATTGTCTCCATGATAAAGCATTGATGGTATTACTTATAGTTGCACAAAGCGTTTAGCGAAGCAGCCACAAGAGGGGGTGGGAGGGTTGGGGGCCAGTTCCCTTCAAGCCATATACCCAATGTTACAGAATTCCACTGCTGCCTTCCACAATTTCCGACCACCCTGACCCCATGCCTTCACCCTCCAATCCACTAAGAGCACCCAATCAAACTTGTGAGAAACCCACTTCACCCTGAACCTCTTGGGCACTGCATGCCAAAGGTGGCTAGCTGCAGAATGATGGATGAAAAGATGGGCCAGGCTTTCCTCCGAGTTGCAGCACATTGCACATCAATTCAGCATATGGAAGCTCCTCTTCTTCAGGTTGTCCACCGTAAGTATCCTATTGAGACATGATGACCCAAAAAATGCTTTGACCTTCAAACAAGGTATTCCGTATCAGTATCGGTGGGTGTAACGGTACCCACCGTTACCGATAGGGATACGCCCCGTATCAGCCAATACAGGGCCGTAACGGTGCATAATTTTTTTTTTCGCCAAAAAAAATATGGATTAAATCTGGAATATTCTAAATATTCCAAATATGCATTCATTTATAATTTGGAACATGTTTATGGTGGTGTAACGGTCCACTCTTTGGTGAGAAGTTGTATCAGACAGTCTGATGAATTTATGAACCAGAAAACCTAGATTTGATTGCAAAACTCGTATATTTAATTTTCTAACCATCTATTATCAATGGTAGATATATTATAATAAATGTAATATCAAAATATCTTACACGTGTAGGTGTTTGCAATTATTTTGCATAATTTATTCTATATTAAGTTATTAACATACATGAGGAGTGAGGTCTCTACTCTAGAGTCTAAACTAGAGTCCAAACTTGCATAAATTACAATATTCATTCTATTTTAAAGTATTCATTATTCAACATGTCAGAGACTTCTCCTCTTATCCTGCGGCTGTGATTACTGTCCTGCCATCCCCAAATCAAGAATATTTTAAAATAAAATAAAATTAAATAGTAGTGTCTGATATACTCCCCTACAACTTGATTGAGGATTACTTGATTGGTTATCAGGGGAGTTATTTTAAATACAAGTTCGGCAGTGTCAAGTGTGTACTTGCTTGGTGAATGTGTGGGTAATGGATTAATGAATATATAGCAATAGTACTGCTGCAATACTTACCTTAATACAAATATATACTTACAATTACCATAATAAAATTCACAAGTCACCACCAAAATGAAAAACTATTTTTTTGTTGTTGCGTTTTTTTGTGGTTGCTCGACCTCCACATCATCGTCATCGTCATCATCAGGTTGCGGTTGTCCAATAGGTGGAGGTGCTGCATATCCATAATATCCAGTGCCAGAAGGAAATACCAGGTCAACGAAACCAGAGGATGACTGATCCTGACTAAGCAACGACTCCGACCCCGAGTAAGGATATCCACCAGTGCCCGTCGAATAGCCACACTGGTGGCCGTACTCAGGCTGTTGAGAATCTTGAGATTGAGAGTGTATCTGTGATAAGTAACTTGGATTTTGATCTGGATATCTATAATCATATGGATATGGATCGAGAGGACTACTCCAACATGAATGTGATGGAACAGGCTCAGTATAACCATAACCATAATCCAATTAACCATAAGAATATCTATCATAATACCCAGGACCATGGGCCTGCTGATGTTCCGGACCTCACAAACCTGGTGCACCATTAGACCTACCCTCCTCCTGCTGGCTGTATCATGACTTAATACACTCATAAGTTCGACCTCGTGTACTACATTGTCGATGTTCATCGGCCTCGCGATCTTTAGACGACTGTATGGTGTGTTGAACAACACCAAAAGTGTCAGCACCAGGGGCAAGGGCGTCATCATCACCATCATCTGACACGGTCGGGCTACTACCACTGCTCGAACTCTTCCGTTGATCTTGAGTCGTACTTTGCATAAAAGCTGCCCCTCTTTCTGAGTCCAACACAGCTGCACGACTCCCTTGTTGTGATGTGTGTATTACTGGGTCATCAATTTCCAATTCTTCACTATCCTCTTCAATTTGCTTTTCTCTTGTTTCCAACCAAGGTGGAAGTGGGTTGTCTTCATTATAAATATTGTCCAAGTTTATTGGACAGTAGTCTGTGTCATCGGCGCCTGTAATGCTCCTATAATGTCGTCCCATTCTTAGCTTCATATTGTAGTATATGAAGACAAGTCTATCCAGCGTCCTTGTCTACAATCTATTCCTATGATGTTGTCGCATTCTTAGCTTCATATTGTAGTGTATGAAGACAAGTCTATCCAACGTCCTTGTCTGCAATCTATTCATATTCTTTAAATGAATAAGTGCAAAACAACTCCAATTCCTTTCACAGCTAGAAGAAGATGTTGTCTGGCTCAAAACTTTTACTACAATTTTTTGGAGAGCCTTCGTACTCTCTCCGAAATTCATCCATCATTCGGCCGGTTGCAACTTAGATAGTGTATACTGTGCAAGAGCATCTCCAAAGCTACCCAGGCGATTTCCAAATGTATCTAATTCATTCAACGCATTTATTTGCATCTCTAAGTAAGGCTCTAATCTCTTTATCACATTCTTTAGCCCAACACGAACTTCATTATCCGCAACAAATGATTGGGCATATCTGTACCAAGGATTTAGGTAGCAATCTGCTGCAAGAAGATCGTGATGGAGTTGTCTTGTCCATCTCTTGTCGATCATCTTCCAATAAGACTCCCAACTTGTACAATCACGTTGAATTGCCATTTTCGCCTTATCCATGGCATCGTAGAGGTAACCCATGATAGGTGCTTCGTCAGTTTCAACAAGACGGAGTACTCTCATTAGTGGATCCATCACTTTTAAGATCCTCTTGACCTTCTTCTAATATTTGTTGTCTCATATAGTGTTCACAACTTCAACAGGTGTCCCTGATGTCTTATTTCCATGTTTTGTGTTGAGTCAATCTCAAGAAGCAAAATCACATTCAACTCTCCCTTATGTTGGTGTAAACTCTCCAATGCTATAAAGTTTGTTTCGAATCTAATCGTCGCAGGCCTCAGCAACTCTCGTCCATTCATGAACTTTCTCATTATTGTGATTACTTGATTATAGTTCTAAATAAACATTATTACTTCTCTTGCCCTTTCGACCATTTCCTTAAAACACTTCTTCTTCCCTATATCTTCCAATATAAAATCAATACAATGGGCAGCACATGGTGACCAAAAAAGATGTGGTCTCTTATTCATCAACTTATGTCTTGCAAGCTTATATGATGCTTCATTATCTGTCATTATCTTCACCACATTCTCCTCTCCAATCTCACCCACCACGGTATCCATTAAGCTAAAAACATAATTAGAATTTTTTGTTATGGTCGAGGCATCAATTGACTTATGGTACACAGTTCCCAAGTGGCAATACACCATAAAGTTGATCATGCTGCGTCTAGTTAGGTCAGTCTAACCATTGCACATGATCGTGCATTCACTAGCCTGCCATATAGGTTTAAAGGTACCCACATCCGCATACTCTGCATCTGTCCATTTCCCCCTAATCTCCCTAGCCGTGGGAGCTTTAATTCATTCACCTGCTTCTGCTACTGCATCAATTACCACCTGCCAATATGAAGAATTGGTCGCGTTAGGAGGTATGTTAGCATATATAAATAACTTTGTTGCTGCCCTACCTAGCTTCTCAACAGAAGTTCTACTCCACATTTGTTTTATCTTCTTTTATTTAGTTGATTCTTTTCTAAACACGATTGAATCAATAAAGGGTCTCCTAGGCTCATCTAATTCATCCAAATGTATAAGAGCATAACATGAAGATGCCTCTCGTTGGCTCCCAAACATACGTCGTAACCCAACAAACCTACCCCCCCCCCCCCCACTTGCAGAAGCGGTCGCACTCTCATTATCCACAACAAATGATTGGGCATATCTGTACCTAGGATTTAGGTAGTAATCTGCTGCAAGAAGATCGTGATGGAGTTGTCTTGTCCATCTCTTGTCGATCATCTTCCAATAAGACTCTCAGCTTGTACAATCAGGTTGAATTGCCATTTTCACCTTATCCATGGCATCGTAGAGGTAGCCCATGGTAGGTGCTTTGTCGGTTTCAACAAGACGGAGTACTCTCATTAGCGGATCCATCACTTTTAAGATCCTCTTGACCTTCTTCTAATATTTGTTGTCCCGTATAGTGTTCACAACTTCAACAGGTGTCCCTGATGTCTTGTTCCCATGTTTTGTGTTGAGCCAATCTCGAGAAACAAAATCTCATTCAACTCTCCCTTATGTTGGTTTAAACTCTCCAATGCTATAAGGTTTGTTTCGTATCTAATCGTCGTAGGCCTCAGCAACTCTCGTCCATTCATGAACTTTCTCATTATTGTGACTACTTGATTATGGTTCTAAATAAACGTTGTTACTTCTCTTGCCCTTTCGACCATTTCCTTAAAACTCTTCTTCTTCCCAATATCTTCCAATATAAAATCAATACAATGGACAGCACATGGTGACCAAAAAAGATGTGGTCTCTTATTCATCAACTTATGTCCTGCAAGCTTATATGATGCTTCATTATCTGTCATTATCTTCACCACATTCTCCTCTCCAATCTCACCCTCCACGGTATCCATTAAGCTAAAAACATAATTAGAATTTTTTTGTTTCAGCCGAGACATTAATTGACTTATAGTACACAGTTCCCAAGTGGTAATACACCATGAAGTTGATCATGCTGCGTCTGGTTAGGTCAGTCTAACCATCGCACATGATCGTGCATCCACTAGCCTGCCATATGGGTTTAAAGGTACCCACATCCGCATATTCTGCATCTGTCCGTTTCCCCCTAATCTCCCTAGCCGTGGGAGCTTTAATTCATTCACCTGCTTCTGCTACTGCATCAATTACCACCTGCTAATATGAAGAATTGGCCGAATTAGGAGGTATGTTAGCATGTATAAATAACTTTGTTGCTGCCCTACCTAGCTTCTCAATGGAAGTTCTACTCCACATTTGTTCTATCTTCTTTTATTTAGTTGATTCTTTCCTAAACAGGATTGGATCAATAGAGGGTCTCCTAGGCTCATTTACTTCCATCCAAATGTATAGGAGCATAACGTGAAGATACCTCTCGTCAGCTCCCAAACATACGCCGTAACCCAACAAACCTAACCGCAGAAGCGGTCGCACTCTCATTATTCGCAACAAATGATTGGGCATATCTGTACCTAGGATTTAGGTAGTAATCTGCTACAAGAAGATCGTGATGGAGTTGTCTTGTCCATCTCTTGTCAATCATCTTCCAATAAGACTCCCAACTTGTACAATCACGTTGAATTGTCATTTTCACCTTATCCATGGCATCGTAGAGGTAGCCCATGGTAGGTACTTCATCGGTTTCAACAAGACGGAGTACTCTCATTAGTGGATCCATCACCTTTAACTTCTTCTAATATTTGTTTTCCCGTATAGTGTTCACAACTTCAACAGGTGTCCCTGATGTCTCATTCCCATGTTTTGTGTTGAGCCAATCTTAGGAAGCAAAATCTCATTCAACTCTCCCTTATGTTGGTGTAAACTCTCCAATGCTATAAAGTTTGTTTCGATCGCAGACCTCAGCAACTCTCGTCCATTCATGAACTTTCTCATTATTGTGACTACTTGATTATGGTTGTAAATAAACGTTGTCACTTCTCTTGTCCTTTCGACCATTTCCTTAAAACTCTTCTTCTTCCCAATATCTTCCAATATAAAATCAATACAATGGGCAGCACATGGTGACCAAAAAAGATGTGGTCTCTTATTCATCAACTTATGTTCTGCAAGCTTATATGATACTTCATTATCTGTCAGTATCTTCACCACATTCTCCTCTCCAATCTCACCCACCACTGTATTCATTAAGCTAAAAACATAATTAAGATTTTTTATTTCGGTCGAGGCATCAATTGACTTATGGTACAGTTCCCAAGTGGCAATACACCATGAAGTTGATCATGCTGCGTCTGGTTGGGCCAGTCTAACCATCACACATGATCGTGCATCCTCTGGCCTGCCATATGGGTTTAAAGGTACCCACATATGCTTTCACATCTGCATACTCGGTATCTGTCCATTTCCCCCTAATCTCCCTAGCCATGAGAGCTTTAATTCATTCGCCTGCTTCTGCTATTGCATCAATTACCACCTGCCAATATGAAGAATTGGCTGTGTTAGAAGGTATGTTAGCATGTATAAATAACTTTGTTGTTGCCCTACCTAGCTTCTCAACGGAAGTTCTACTCCACATTTGTTTTATCTTCTTTTATTTAGTTGATTCTTTCCTAAACATGATTGGATCAATAGAGGGTCTCTTAGGCTCATTTACTTCATCCAAATGTATAAGAGCATAACGTGAAAATGCCTCTCGTCGGCTCCTAAACATACGTCGTAAGCCAACAAACCTAAGACCCCCCCCCCCCCCCTGCATATTACGTATTGACCCACTCGCACTAAACATGCGGTGATGTTCTTCCTCTTCATGAGCAAGACGCAAGCTCTCTCTCCTAGCTATAGTTAATTCCCGATCTGAATCTTCGTCAGAATCAATAATATCTTCATCACGAACTCGGAATGCCTATATATTCAGGACCAAACACCTCCTGTCGAGCCGCATCCAAAATCTCATATTTCTTTTGTTCAACAGCACGTTTACCCTTCGACTCATCCAGACGGGCTTGCATTAAAATCATTCTCTCTTTTGGTACTGTAGTACATCCCGCAACTTGACCCTTTCGATATGCCAAATGTTGTTTGAGACGTGTAATTCCACCAGTTATTAGTCTCTCACAATAGTTGCACTTCATTTGGTGCCTAGTACCACCAACCCTCTGACAAGGTTGTCATCCAAATCCTCACTTGTTGGCCAGACCCAGACATTTTCTTAGGTAGATTAGATATGACCTATGTCTATGTGAGATTGTGAGTCTACTCGATTCTCTAAATTTAAATACAGTTTTTACTTTTTATAGGAGAATGAATTAATTAATTTAAATCTCGAAAACCTACTGTAAATAGATTAATAACAGAAAGTTCAAACTTCTGAATCTAATCAATAAAGATGATTTTATGTTCTAAACCCTAAGAAGCTCCAAAACCTATCCAAAATAAGAAAATATAAACATAAAGTCACTAATCAGAAAATAAAAAAAAAATTAAAAATATATACATAAAATCACAACTATAATCTATTAAATGGACATTAATATGTTCTACTATGAATTATGATTAACACATTATATTCTACCATTAAAACAGCAATAGATTAAATAAAAAATGAATTTTCGAATTTTTCAAAAAAATGGCAAAAAATTGAAAAAATATAAAATCACAACCATAATCTGTTAAATGGACATTAATATGTTCTACTACCATTAACACATCATATTCTATCATTAAAACAGCAATACATTGAATAACAAATGATTTTTTGAATTTAAAAAAAAAATGGCCGAAAATAGTGCATAAATAGAAAAAAATATATAAAATCATAACCATAATCTGTTAAATGGACATTAATATGTTCTACTGTTATTAAGACATCATATTCTACCATTAAAACAGCAAAACATTGAATAAAAAATGCTTTTTCGAATTTTTAAAAAAATGGCCGAAAATAGTGCATAAATAGAATATATATATATATATATATATATATATATATATATATATATATATATATATATATATATATATAATCACAACCATAATCTGTTAAATGGACATTAACATGTTCTGTTATCATTAACACATCATCTTCTACCATTAAAACAAAAATACATTGAATAACAAATGATTTTTTGAATTTAAAAAAAAAATGGCCGAAAATAGAAAAAAATATAAAATCACAACCATAATCTGTTAAATGAACATTAATATGTTCTACTATCATTAACACATCATATTCAACCATTAAAACAACAATATATTGAATAAAAATAATTTTTCGAATTTTTTTTAAAATGGCCAAAAATAGTGCGTAAATAGAAAAAAAAATATAAAATCACAACCACAATATGTTAAATGGACATTAATGTGTTCTACTATCATTAACACATCCTATTCTACCATTAAAACAGCAACACATTGAATAAAAAATGATTCTTCGAATTTTAAAAATAATTCTCATACCTCAGGAAGAAAATAAATAATAATAATATATATATATATATATATATATATATATATATATATATATATATATAATAATATATATATATATATATATATATAAAATCACAACCATAATCTGTTACATGGATATTAATATGTTCTACTATCATTAACACATCATATTTTACCATTAAAACAGCAATACATTGAATAAAAAGTATAAATACCTATTTTTGAAGAATTTCTAGAAAATGGCCCACGGAGCTTCGAATCAAAAAAAATCCTTAATATAACTTGTTTTGATCCTTAATTTCAAGCTAAGGGTAGTTGGAATTTGCAATAGAATGGTTTAGGAAGAATTTGGAAGAGAAAAGTATCAACAAATGTGAAAAATCGGAGCTTAAAAAGTAATTTTAAAATAATAATAATAATAATAATAATAAGCTGTTTTCTTATTGTTACACCCTGACCGTTACCGGGCAGTAACGGCCGTTACGGTTACAAAATAGGGAGGTGGCCATTACGGTTACAAAAATAAGGGGGTGGCCGTTACGACCCCGTAACGCATAACGGTCTCGGCCGTTACCGTTACATATCGACCGTTACTGCCGATACGTAACCGATTCCGCACACCCTGCCTTCAAAGGAGCTCCACCACTCCAGACTGTTGCTTCCCACTCCGGAACTGAGCCTTCAACTCAAGTGATTGTCGCGGAGAAAGACTAGCGTTGAAACCAATATCGGGTTTTTGAAGCTAAAACGCATCCATAAAAAGGCTGGCATTGCTTTGGAGGAATTGATGGCAAATTCCTCCATATCAGCTAGGCTAACCACCAATCAGATTGTGTCCATGCCTTATATTGTCTCCACCAGTAAACATCTTCTCTGGGCTGAAGGTTTAGGGCAGAAATCTAGACACTTTCAGAAGTGGAATCGGTAAAACGAAACAGATTTAGAGACTCATTATACGTGCTGGAAGCAGTTCTAGATTCAAGAAGCAGGGAACGAACTAAATCTACCAAATTAGTTTGTTGCAAAAAGAAATTTTGTTGTTGTAGAAATAAGGGAAAGTATACTTGGATCCCTCCCTCCCTCTTTAGAGATTCGTTATACATGCTGGAAGCAGTGCTAGATTCAAGAAGCAGGGAACAAACTAAATCTACCAAATTAGTTTGTTGCAAAAAGAAATTTTGTTGTTGTAGAAATAAGGGAAAGTATACTTGGATCCCTCCCTTCCTCCAATCCTATGCAAATAGTGTTAAGGGGAAGCAATCTTCATGTGGTGCCTCCAATCCTATAGATCAAATTAGTGCCCTTTGAGAGACAGTTAATGATCTTGCACCATCAGCTTATAGAAGTTCATTCTTCTCATGCAAGTACATTCATTCAGTCTGCTTTGTAACATTCTATTCATTCTCTTGTCTTGGATTATAGATTCTAGTGCCAGATATCATATGACCAGAACAGATGGTAATTTTCTCCCATATTATTGTTCCTTAAGTCAGATAAAACTGGCTGATAGGTCCCTATCTCAAGAAGAGAGGAACTTCTTGGATCCCTTCTTCATTAGTGTTACCTTTGTCCTTCATGTTCCCACATTTCCTTCTAACCTTCTAGCTGTTAGTTCCTTATCTAAACAGTTGCATTATAGCATCACAGTTTTTTCCTTCACCCTATGTTGTTCAAGATCTATGGATAATGGGATTGGTGGTGGATGTGAAGATCTTGGGTTGTACCAATGCCAATGACATCCACTCTGCTTTGCTTTAAGATGTATATGGAAAAAAGAGCATATTCAGTCATGGCATGTGCTTTTGGTCACGTGTCTCTTAGGAGTCTTAGGACTTCATTCCTAAATAACTTTCATGACAGTGTTGAACTTAACTGTGAAAGGTGCCATTTGTCTAAACATTGTCATACAACTTCAAGTATTAATAAATGTTTACATTCCTTTGATTTAGTTCATTCTGATGTGTGGGGACCTACTCTTGTAATATTTGTGCTTGGCTATCAATACTTCATTTCTTTAATTGATGATTGAACTGCATTTACTTGGGTTTTATTGATTCAAAATAGAAGTGAAGTTTCTACCATTGTTAAATCCTTACCATCCAATGATTCTAGTTTGAAGAGAAAATCAACGTTCTGGTCGGATAATGCAAAAGAATACTCATATCATCATTTATGAAGTTATCTTTGTAGTCATGTCATAGAGCAAACCTCATGTCCATATATCCCTCAACAGAACAGGCTTGAAGAGAGAAAGAATTGCCATTTGTAAGGGTTACGGGCTCAATTTTGGTGGGGATGCATGATGGAGACATTAGAGGACCTACCTGCGTGTACCAGAGATGGAGACGACCACCCACATCAGCGCAGTTTTCTTTGTGGATGGGAGACAAGTTCCATATGGGGCCCGCCGAGCCATTTTGAAGACCCCACATGCATCGGACGTACATCAAGAAGACTCCAGTTTAGGATGATGCATGTGGGTTTCTTAAGAGACCATTTTAGTCATGGAATTTTTATTTCATGTTGATCCGACCGTTGAATCTTGTCAATCAGGCTATTAGGCCGCCAGATCTTCCAGATTTGGGCCCTTTGGACTCTGATCTTGTTTCTTTTATGTTTTTTGTTATTTTTAAGATTTATTTGATGGTTGAAATTGATAATAAGTGTTTTAGTTTTCTTATTTTGGATGATGGGTCATTTCACTTAAGTGAGTGGCATAGTTGTGATTTTTCCAAATTTTTAATTATAAAAGCACAATGGGAGAAGGGGGTGGAGGTCCAACCCTGGTGTTATTGAGAAGAAAGAAAAAAGAAAGAAGTTCTCTGTGTGAAGGAATTGTCCTGGTGTTTTAGGGTTGTGAGAAACCCTCCCTTCCAATCGAATTGTGCGATGGTAGAAGCCTGTTTGTGGATTCCCCAAGCTACACCATTCCTCTCTCTTCTTCAAAAGGTATTCTTTTTCTTCTCGTCTTTATCTTTCCCCTTCCATTACAACCTTCTAAACCCATTAAAACCTCACTCAATCCTCCCTCTTTCTTCTCCTTTACCTAGACATGTGTGGACTCGCACGTGCACACGCACGCACGCACGTGCATCCATATGGGCAGCCACGTGTGGGCCCCCATTTAAGGTTTCCCCTGTTTGATTTTCCTTCAAAACTCCCTAACCCCTAAATCCTTTGAATCCCTAAAAACCCCATTCCTAAATCTTCATCCATGAATACAAAACCCTAATGTAAATATGAATTTTTGTAAAACTTTCCCCAAATTAGAATTTTGCTTGCATCTTTGTCAATCCACGTGGTTGTTGCACTACCCATGCTAGATTGGAAGTCCATACTTCCAAGCGGGCTACTCTTGAATTATTTTATATTTTCTTGCACCGTGTATATGATAACCTAGGATATTCGTGTTATAAATCTGAATTTCTGAATCTATTATGTGAAAATGCTTGATTTTACATGTTGATTGCTGAAATTAATGTATAATCGATCTCTCATCTTGCATCCTATGATAGTTTCCATCATCCAACATCAATTAATGTTCCAAAGCCCTATTGGGATGGAGGCAATTTTTTCTCTAAAACTTTTAAAACCTAATGCACAATTGTTCGTGGTTCCCCCAAAAACGTTTGGTTGTGTCTGCTTCATTCAAGTTTTAGGTCCTGCTAGAGATAAACTCAAACCTCAATCTATTCAATGTATTTTCCAAGGGTACTCCAATAGTCAAGAAGGCCCAACTAATTGGGATAAGGCTTAGATGATGATTATGATGATGATGACGACGACTCCAATAATCACAAGGGGTACAAATGTTATTGCTTTGAGACTCGTCAAAGGCACATTTCCAAGGATGTAATTTTCTCACTTCTCTTTCTCATTCATATTCTCTTTTTATCCTTGGATAAAAATAAAAAATATAAATTATATGGCTTTCAGACGAATAATATTCCAACACCATTTCCTCCAAAAACCAAAAGGCCTATTTGAATATCCAACTTGAGAGCATGGTATGCCATAAAGGCCGTTACAAGGCCATAAAGGCCATTACGTAAAGGTGATAGTGACAACTGTTACACATTACGGGGTCGTAATGGTCATAATAGCCGTTGTGGAAAAAAAAAATGACCCGTAACCACCGTTAACAGCCCGTTAGATCCCATGTAAAGGCCATAACAGCCCCAAAATGGTCTGTTACGGGGCAGATACAACCTACGGGCTTTTCAGTCTTTTTTTCGAAGATGCAGGGTAGATATAGGTTTTTCGGGTTTTTTTCAATTAAAAAAGAGATCCTAACAGCCATTACAGGGGCTGTAACAGTCGTTACGACCCGTATCATAAAGGTAACGGTGGTGGCCATTACAACAGCCGTTACCATTACCGTTACGAAATACCTTGCTTGAGTGATGGGGACATCACGCGCACGCGCACGCCCCCCCTACGCACATACACAAGGAGGAAGAGGGCCCTACCATCAATCTGGATCGATGACGACGTCCAGGGAGGGCCTCCTAGTTAGATGACTATGTTTTGGTTTGTTGGAGTGGACCCGATCGTCATGTGAATGCCACCATGGGTTCTCATGATCGTGGCCCACTATTCTAAATAATCTAATACTTTGGGTTTTGCTTATTATTATTATTAGAAATATCATGGATGGTTTAAATTGCTTTGATTAGTTGATATTTTTTATTACTTCGTCTCCAAGTAATAGGGTGCCCACATGGAGCGAGTTTTGGGGTATAGGATTTTATTAAAAATAGGCACCACTTATAATCTTTTTGCTCATTGAAGATTGAATAAAAATTTCTGTGTTTTCCTATTCCTCTCTGAGCTATGAAAGCCTAATTGGGTGCAAAACTCTCCCTTCTTCGAAGGGCTACTACCGTGGTGCGAAGCCACACCCATCCCGATTCGCATCCACCTTCTTCCATCCATATTTCTCTTCTCTTACAGTCATTTCACCTACATACAAATCCTTCTCTACAGCAGATTTCTGGAATCTGGCCCTACGGGAGGGCTGAAACTTCGACAGAGCACCACGCACGGACCGTATGTCGGATCAGGCCAAAACTTGGAGGGTTTGTAGCCCAAACCTAGCCAACTAGCCCCAAGGAGGGGTTTTGGGGTTCGTGGGCCCCACGCACGTGTGAACAACCCTCTGCGCACGTGCGTCAGGCCTGGCCTGCTATCCACACGCGTGGGCTATCTTCAGGTTCACTCTTTCCTCTATTTCACTCCTTTCTTACCTGATTCCCTTAACCATAACCCTAGATCATCTTAAATTCCAATTTCTTGCCCCTTTTTTCTAACCCAAGGGTTCTCCGAATTGAAACTTGTGAATCCCTTGGATTGGGGAACTATTTCTGTGCATGTGTGGATGACTTTACTCTCCTATGAGCATTGTTTGGTCTATAACTTTAATTAATCCAGCCCTAGCATGTGTAGGCCTGGACCCGCATAGATTCCCCTTGTTGAATGCTTGACTTTTTTGTGGGATGTGGAATTTTGTGTGATTGTTTCTGAACTAGTATGATCTAAAGCCAGAACTCTTGCATAGCATATTTAAATTTTCATGTCTTGCATCAAATTTGGTATCAGAGCACAAGGTTTTTATAGGGGAATGCATTGCATGTTTAGGGTTTAGTTTATTTTTATCCATTATGCATTAAGTCTAATCATATAGACTTGTTTAGAGGACCATAATTCCTGATATAAGCTGCTGAAATTTTTGTTATTAGAAAGTTAGCAATTTAACGTTGCTGAAATTTTTTGTTATCCCTTTATTTTGACAGCTATATTGCTGAATTTAGGTAGCGTTGTGTAGTTTCCCTTATATAGAGTCTCATAGGATCATTTAGTCCCATTTAGACGCATATAGTCGTATTAGAAGGTCTTTTACTTGAGTTAGTGGTTGTATGCCCACACATACGGGTCGTGGCTTTGGCTTACACCCTACACTAAACATGGAGCAATTGCAAGAATCAATGAACAAAATGACCCAGCAGTTTGAGTCTTTGGGTAAGCGCTTAGAACAACGTATTGACCAACGCTTGGACCAACTTACTCTGCATGTTAACCAACTAGAGACCTCCGCCCGGGCAAAACCCACCATTGGAGAAGATGCTCAATCTCAGGCAGGTGGTCAGGAGGATAGACCAAGGAAATGAGGTGGCCAAGGAATCGGTTATGAGTGCGCACCCGTGCACCCACCCCATGAGGAACATCAAGACCACTAGACCTCAATGCGCAACTTCTCAAAGGAGTTAAGAGTAGATGCCTCCACGTTTGATGGCCACTTGGACCCTAAAGTGTTTCTAGATTGGTTGGCGGATATGGACCACTATTTTGAGTGGTATGACATGTCGAACGCTCATCGAGTCCGATTCGCCAAGATGAAGCTTGTGGGCCAAGCAAAGAGGTTTTGGGCTACTGTAGAGCGAAAGAAAGAAAGAGCGAGGGAGCTCCCAATAGTCCATTGGGGATAAATGAAAGAAACTCTTAAAAAAAAGTACATCCCTTTCTCTTATCACTTGAGATTGGTTGAGGAATAGCAGTCTCTTCAACAGGGTTCCATGAGTGTTGCCGAGTACATTGAGAAGTTCGAAGAGTACTTGACCCGTTATGAAGTTGATGAGGACCCCGTACTCACCTTTGTTCAATTTAAGACGGGCCTCCGTTTTGACATTAGGAGAGAATTGCTTACCAAGGACATAGACACTCTTGAACAGATGTATCAAGCAGTATTGGAGGTCGAACAATACCTAAGAGCATCTACGGGAAGGCGGTTTGAGTTTCGCGATTCTAGCACTAAGGCCAACCCTTCTGGGGCCAAGCCTAGCACTGGATACCAAAACAAACCTTCCAATAGTTCTCAGTCCAGGCCCAAAGATGATAAGGGTAAGGAGGTTATCAGGTCTAACTCGTGTAGAAGTAGAGCAACTAGGTGTTTTAGGTGTCAGGAGTTTAGTCACTTTGCCCACCAGTGCAGCACGAAAGAGGGCACCAAGGTGCTCCTTATTGATGGGCAAGTAGAAGTAGTGCCCCCAGAAAGTAACGGTGAGGAGAGAGTATGAGCTAGCAAAAACCCCTAGTGATAAGGAAGAGGAAGTGCAAGAGTCTGCAACCCTGGCAGTTGTGCATTGCACCTTTGCCCAAGCAAAGAATACCGACGATTGGCACCGCAACACTATCTTCTTTACCTATGCAAAGTGTGGGGATGAGAGTTGCAAGATGATTGTGGACAGTGATAGTTGTGTCAATGTGGCATCAACTGGTACGGTGAGCCGTTTGGGCTTGACGCTAGAAGCCCATCCTTAACCCTATAGAGTGTCTTGGGTTGATGAGACTTCCATACCAATCTCGCACCGTTGTCTTGTTCCTATTCAGTTTGGATCATACAAAGAAACACTTTGGTGCGATGTTGTTCCCATGGATGTTGGTCATATCATTTTGGGTAGACCCTGGCTCTATGACAGGGATGTTACCATATTTGGTCGTTCAAATGTGTATACATTCTGGTTTGAGGGTAAGAAGGTCAAGCTAAATCCACTTCCACCCAAGAACACGAATGGAAAGGAGTCCACCACACAGAGTGGTGTAGGCGGCTCAAAAGAATTAAAGGAATCGAAGTCCAAGTCTAAGCCTCTCCATATTCTAAATGCCAAGGACTTTGAACGAGAGACTGAGGCGGACTCGATAGTGTACGCCCTAGTGGCTAGGGAGAGTGCACCAGAGGCTAGTGTAGAGTTACCCACTGAGGCTAGTCCGGTAGTAGATGAGTTTCGTGATGTCTTTCCTGCAGATCTGCCGGATGAGCTTCCCCCTATGAGGGACATACAGCACACCATTGATTTAGTCCCTGGAGCGACTTTACCAAACCTCCCTCATTATAGAATGAACCCAAAGGAGCATGCGGAGTTGAAGAGGCAGATTGATGAGCTCCTAGAAAAGAGTTTCATTCAAGAGAGCATGAGCCCGTGTGCCATGCCCGCCCTACTTACCTAAGAAGGATGGCACATGGAGGACGTGTGTTAATAGTAGGGGCATCAACAAAATCAAGTCAAGTATCAATTTCCCATACCGCGTCTTGATAACATGTTGGATATGATGGCCAATGCTACTATCTTCTCGAAAATTAACCTCAAAAGTGGTTATCACCAAATCCGTGTGCGCCCTGGTGTTGAGTAGAAGAAGGCCTTCAAGACGAAGGATGGGCTATACGAGTGGCTAGTTATGCCTTTTGGGCTGACTAACACCCCAAGCACTTTCATGCGTGTAATGACCCAAGTGTTGAGGCCCTTGATGGGGAAGTTCCTAGTCGTATACTTTAATGATATCTTGATTTATAGTATGACCAAGGAACAACACCTCAACCATTTGAGACAGGTTTGTACGATCCTTAGAGCCAAGAAATTGTACGCCAACCCAAAGAAGTGTGCGTTTTTGTCTAGTAGTATTATCTTCTTAAGTTTTGTTGTGTCAGCTGAGGGCGTATCAGCGGATCCCAAGAAGGTCAAGGCCATCGTCAATTGGCCTGAACCCCGCAATATTCATGAGGTGCACAGCTTTCACGGCTTAGCCACCTTTTATAGGCGGTTCATTCGAGGATTCAGTTCCATTATGGCTCCCATCACAGATTGCATGAAAAAATGAGAGTTTCAATGGACAAAGGGAGCCTCAAAGGCCTTCAAGGAGATAAAGGTTAGGATGACTAAAGCTCCGGTCACGCGACTTTCGGATTTTTCGAAAGTTTTTGAAGTCGCATGTGATGCGTCAGGAGTCGGCATAAGAGGAATACTCATCAGGAAGGGCACCCTGTCACCTTTTTTTAGTGAGAAACTGAATGAGGCGAAACAAAAATATTCCACCTATGACAAAGAGTTTTATGCGGTAGTGCAATCAGTGCGCCATTGGCATCATTATCTATTGCCGCAAGAATTCGTCTTATTCTCAGATCACGAGGCTTTGAGATATCTGAACTCTCAGAAGAAATTAAACCCTAGGCACGCCAAGTGGGTGCAATTCCTTCAAGAGTACACTTTTGTGCTTAAGCACAAGGCCGGTGTAGAGAATAAGCCTGCCGACGTGTTGTCGTCGAGTCGCGTTACTCAATTCCACGAGTGTCGAAGTCACGGGCCTCGAGCGCATCAAAGAAGATTATTCTGAGAGTCCAGATTTTGGAGTTGTGTACGCATCGTTGTTAGGGAGTCCGTCATGAGCTAGCAGCGAGTACTTGATTTTAGACAGATATTTGTTTAGGAGTGACCGTTTGTGCATACCTCACACCTCCCTCCGTGATCTTCTTGTCTGAGAGTTACATTCAGGAGGGGTCGCGGGTCATTTCGGTCGAGACAAGACCATTGCCCTAGTGGAGGACAGGTTTCATTGGCCAAGCCTCAAGCGAGATGTGGCCAAAATTATAGGGCAATGTCATACTTGTCAACTAGCAAAGCAGAAAATGCAAAATACAGGATTATACATACCCTTGCCAATTCCATTCATCCCTTGGCAGGACATCAGTATGGACTTCATGCTTGGACTCTCCAAGACTATTTGGAAACACGACTACATATTTGTTGTCGTGGACCGTTTTTCTAAAATGGCCCACTTCATTCCTTGTTCTAAGACCTACGATGCATCTCATGTTGCCAAGTTGTTCTTTAGTACGGTCGTCAAACTGCATGGGTTACCAAAAACCATAGTTTCTAACCATGACGTGTGATTCATGAGTTACTTTTAGAAGACACTATGGCACATGATGAATACTAGGCTCCAATTTTCTTCTGCCTACCACCCTCAGACCAATGGTCAGACTGATGTGGTCAATAGGAGCCTAAAGAGTTTGTTCAGATGTTTAGTGAGGAAGCACACCAGGACGTAAGACACCGTACTACCTATAGCCAAGTTTCCGTTTAATAGTTCTGTCAATAGGTTCACAGGTCTAAGTCCTTTTGAAGTCGTTACTGGTTATAAGCCTAAGAAGCCTATTGATCTTGTCCCTATGTCACTGTCCTATAGGCCATCAGAGTCTACAGAGTCCCTTGCGCATCACATTTCATTCATTCACATCAAGAAATTAGGCGAAAGATCACTACTAGTAATGAACATTACAAATTTTCTGCAAACCAGCATAAATGTTTCAAGGAATTCAATGTAGGGGACTGTGATAGTTCGCATTAGGCCCAAGCGGTACCCTCAGGGGGCCGTTCATAAATTACACGCGCGTAGCACTGGACCATTCAAAATTATAAAACGAAACGGTCTCAATGCGTATGTAGTAGATCTTCCAACTTCCATGGGAATTAGTTTCACATTCAATGTGGAGGATCTAGTTACCTTTCATGGGACCACTGATACATTGTCCAGTCCTTTGCCCAACCATCCTGATTCCTTAAACCTGTCCCTTGATCCATAGCATCTTCCCGACCCTTCTTCCCAACCTCAACGTCTCATACCTACCCTTCCCACACCCAGAAAGGAAATAGAAGATATTCTGGACAATCAGATAGTATCAACGTCGGACGGCAGGTTTTAGAAGAACCTGGTTAAGTGGAAGTCACGCCCAGCTTTAGACAGTACGTGGCTCACTAAGGAGGAGCTTCAGAGACTTTATCCTGACATCTTGGAGTGGTTCAAGAGTTTTGTTTCGCTAGTGGCGAAATTTTCGCAGCCAGGGAGAGTTGATGGGGACATCACGCGCACACGCACGCTCCCTACGCACGTACACAAGAAGGAGGGGGGCCCCACCATTGATCTGGATCGATGACGACGTCCAGGGAGGGCCTCCTAGTTAGAGGACTGCGTTTTTGTTCGTTGGAGTGGACCCGATCGTCACATGAATCCCACCATGGGTTCTCATGATCATGGCCCACTATTCTAAATAATCTCGTACTTGAGTTTTGCTTATTATTGTCATTAGGAATATCATGGATGGTTTAGATTGCTTTGATTAGTTGTTATTTTTTATTACTTCATCTCCAATTAATAGGGTGTCCACATGGCGCGAGTTTTGGTGTATAGGATTTTATTATAAATAGGCACCCCTTGTAACATTTTTGCTAATTGAAGATTGAATAAAAATTTCTACGTTTTCCTACTCCTCTCTGAGTTGTGAAAGCCTAATTAGGTGTGAAACCCTCCCTTCTTCGAAGGGCTACAACCGTGGTGCGAAGCCACAACCATCCTGATTCACCCCCACCTTCTTCCATCCATATTTCTCCTCCTATAGTCATTCCACCTACAAATCTATCGTAATTTTGCAGTCGTTCCTTCTCCACAGCAAATTTCTGGAATCTGGCTCTACAGGAGGGCTGAAACTTCGATGAAGCACCACGCACGAACCGTATGTCGGATCGAGCCGAAACTTAGAGGGTTTGTAGCCCAACCCTAGCCGACCAGCCCCAAGGAGGGGGTTTTTTTGGGTTCATGGGCCCCACGCACGTGCGGACAGCCCTCTGCGCACGTGCGTCAGGGGGGTTTTTTGGGTTCGTGGGCCCCACGCACGTGCGTCAGCCCTCTTTCCTCTCTTTCACTCCTCCCTTACCTGATTCCCTTAACCCTAACCCTAGATCGTCTTAAATTCCAATTTCTTGCCCCTTTTTTCTAACCCTAGGGTTCCTCGAATTGAAACTTGTGAATCCCTGGGATTAGGGAACTATTTTTGTGCATGTGTGGATGACTTTACTCTCCTTTGAGCATTGTTTGGTCTATAACTTTAATTGATCCAGCCCTAGCATGTGTAGGCCTGGACCTGCATAGATTCCCCTTCTTGAATGCTTGACTTTTTTGTGGGATGTGGAATTTTGTGTGATTGTTTCTAAACTAGTATGATCTAAAGCCTGAACTCTCGCATAGCATATTTAAATTTTCATGTCCTGCATCATTGAGAGACATTGTCAGATGTTTTGATGCAGTATCTGATCTTTGAGAAAACATAAGAAAGGGCGAAATGGCCAAAGTGTCAACCAATGAGCATAGGGTCAAGAACTTAGCAACTCAACGTGAGGTGAAAATGTGTCTTCCCTATAATTATTTGGGCACCCACTTAGGGGTAAGCTGAATATCAACTCGTTTTGGGATCCCATTATTGAGAGGATTGAGAAGAAGTTGGGTACATGGAAAGTGTCGTATATCTCCTTTAAGGATAGAACTTTCTTTCTAATCTCTTGGCATATTTCCGATTGCTTTTCAAAATTTCAGCTGCAGTGGCTTCAAAAGTCGAGCATCTCTAAAGAAATTTATTGTGAAAAGGGAGAGAATCAAGGCAAAAGTTACGTCTTATTAAATGGAATGATGTTCAAAAGACGATGAGAGATGGTTTCTTAATATTGGTAACTTGTGGGGGAGGAATCGGGCTCTTTTGGGTAAATGGTGGTGGAGGTAAGCAAGGGAACCAAATATTCTTCGGAGGAACATGATCTTGGGCACTGTGGCATGGCAAAGGGAAGATGGTTTCCAAGTGTGTTTTCTACAACTAATGGTTCTAAGGAGTGGAAATCCATTCATAACATGGATCGGGAGCCCAATAGTGTCAACACGAGCATCTCAAGGAGTGCAGCTATGGAATATCGTAAGGGCATTAGGTTCCTAGTGGGAAAAGGGTGAGGAAGTTTGACTTTGGAGTGATGCTTGTTTAGATGATGCTCCACTTACCACAAGTTAGAGGACCTTGTTCTTAATTGCAATTTCTAAGGATGAAGATGTTATTGACTTCTATGGGGTTGTGAAGTTTGGAAAATTAGATAGGGAAGAATACATTTGACAAGGAATCAAGTCTCTTTGCAAATTTATTAAGCGGGTTAGGTGATGTGCATGTTGACAGCTCGTTGGAGGATAGAAAGCTTGGAGGTGGGCAACTAATGCTAATTTCTCAGCTAAATCATTTCTATTAGTGCTAAGGGTAAGGAAAGGTGATCCTCCACCTCAGTGTGCTATAAGTGTGGAAGACTCTTGTGTCCTAAGAGTCGAAGCTTTTGCTTGGTTGAAACGGCAAACAATACTGACATTAGAAACTTGAAGAAGCATGTTATGGCTTTTCGAAATGTGTTTTGTATGTAGGGAGGAGGAATCAATAGATGACCTCTTCATCCATTGCATATGCGCAACAGGTTTGTGGGTTTTTTACATTGCCCAGTTTGGGATCTCCTGGGCTTGTAATAAGTTCATTGGCGCGTAGCTTTTGGAGTGTTGTTGTGGCCCATTCAAAGGTCAAAACGAGATTATGTGGAAGATCTTTTTTTTTGTGGGGGGAGGGGGGGGGAAGAGAGGAAGGAAGAAGCAGCGTTCGAAGTATCGGTATCGCTACAAGTTTCGCTTACAAAAACAATATCGATATCACCGATAATATCGCTGATAACCGGAAATGTGGGGAAACATGGGGAAAATGGTGGAATTTTCAGCGAAACTTTAGGAGATGTTAAAATGTATATATTTACATATTTTGAAATTTTTTATAAAAAAAAATGCAAAAAGAATGCAAACATAACAAGTTTCCATTTGATGGGGCCTTAAAAGCATGTGCTGCTATAAGAAATCAGTTCAATCATCACATCCAACCTATTTAACCATCCAACCTTCCATCTAAACATCCATCAATATCGTAAAATATCAACAACACATGATATTTCACCAAGAAATAATCAATAATTGGAAATGAAACAAAAGATTGTGGTCTTAATATCGTGCATGTTGCGATATCAATAATATCAAGATATTATCAATATTGTCAATGACAAATTGAACACTATATACAACCATGTGCCCATGAAAAAAAAAAAAAAAAAATTTGAAATAAAAATTTACCATTGAAATATCATCGATACACTTATGATACAAGCATTACCTAGAATTTACATAGTCAAAAATATTGGCGACACATTAGCGATATTGATGCATTGGCAATACAAGCAACACATATAATTTACATAGTTGAAAATATTGGTGATTACATTAGCGATATTGATATGTTGGCGATACTTAGCGATACATTGCTAATACCTGGAATTTCTAATATTACCAGCGTTATCAGTATCGCTACAAGTGTTATCGGTATCGCTAAGCTGGAGATAAAGATAATATCGGAGATATTTCGATAATATCAGAGATAATCTGAACACTGGGAAGAAGTATCCTTTTCATGAAAATCCCACAGAAGATCCGTGGGTGCTCAACAGAGGACATCTTAAGGGATTGGACTAATCTTTTAGAAGGCCATAGCTATATTCCCCTTGGTTGTTTTTTGTCATTTCTTCTATGATGGCTTGTGTAGCGAAGAGTGAGTCACTTGATGCTTTCACTATGATTTGCTCATGTTGTTTGTTCTTTTCCTATTCTTTTTTAACAAAATCCTCTGCTTCCCCAAAAAAAAAAAAGAAAAAAAGTCAGCTTTCCAAAAAAAAGGACTTCAATAGCTTGTGTAATAAACCAAACCAAGTGGGGCCCTCATCTAATTAAGGAAACTTGCTAGCCAAGCTAATATTACTGCAGTGCTACTATAGCAGTATGCCATAGCATGTTACAAATCACACCCCAGTAGCATTTCTGTAGCACATTACTATAGCATTACAGATTGATGCTATCATCAGTCAACCCATAGAGAAATGTGTATGCACCAACAAAAATATTCAGATGAACCCATAAAGAAGAAAGAAACTGCAAATTGGCTAAGCACAATAATTGGTTTCTAAAGGCCAAAATAAATGAAAAACGATCAGTCAGAGGAAGAAGTCTTTTCCAGACATCAAAAAAGAAATCCTTCAGAAAGGGATACTTTCAGAATGTTGCACATAGTTATTTCTCTCCCATAGTGCATTTTTTATCATTAAGTTAAAGCAACCTTTCCAAAATAAAATTACACCATATAAATAAAAGAATAAACTCACCGTTCCGTTCCAATCAGCATGGTATACTTCCCCATATGAACCTATAACAAGAAGAAGTGTGATAATCAGTAAATTTCTAAAGAGCTCAATAGATACCCGGTAGATCTTCCAACTATGGGATAAAAAGGTGACGACGACAACAACCATACACATAAAATAGATCTTCCTACTATTAAAACAAGAAGCTAAGGACGGTATCAAGAGGAATGAAGTTCATACTAACTTTGCCAATAGATTACTTCTCGTGCCCAGATCACACCTTGTGTGTGAGTCCTCCCTCCCTCACTTATTTAACACTATTTTCTAAAAACATTATTTAAAGGAGTAATCCTACCTTTTTAGGTTAAGAACCCAAGAAATTAGAATTTCTCCTTTTGCCAAACAAATTTATTCCACCATACATCTAGCCCAACTTGCAACCAGAAAGAAAGTGGTAGTGAACGCATCAACTCTTTTCATTTCTTCCCCTTAAGCATGCTTGCTCTAACAAAATCAGGCCTAACTTCTTGACATCCTATTTTTTATTCAAGGAAAATCACCTGCCAATCGAACCTTTCCCTCCAGTTCGAGGGATGAACCAATCACAAATTTTAGCTAATTAATTTTTTTTTCCCGACCACAATCAATTGGGTTAAGGCTTAGGTGATGATGGTGATGATCATCATCATCATGATATTTTCTGGTTTATTAAATTTTTGAATTTATAAGTGATTCTTAACAAGGCTTATACATCATCATAGGACCAAATGCCTTGCCTTCGCCTCACACCTTTTAAAACATTGCTTCCAATCATTGCCCACATCTATTGTTCGAAGGGCCACAGATTTACCACATTTTGCTAGGTATTGGGCAAGGACAAGGTGTTGATATTGGATGACAACCTTAGGAGAGAAGAGATGATCATGACCGATGGTTGTTTATCGTGTTTGAGGAATGGCAAATCTGTGAATTATTTGTTTATCCAATGTGAGTTAATGATGGGTGTTTGGTGGGGATTTGTCAAGCACTACAGGATGGCTTGGGCAATGGCAGCGTGTTGCCACTGGATCATCTTAGGAATAGACATAATTATAGCTAATGTTTGTTTATTGCGTTTGAGGAAATGCCAAATCCATGAATCATTTGTTTATCCACTGTAAGTTCATATGGATGTTTGAATTATTTGTTTACCCACTGTAAATTTGTATGGATGTTGGAATCATTTGTTTATCCATTGTAAGTTCATATGGATGTTTGGATCATTTGTCTATGCATTGTAAGTTTGTACGTATGTTGGTATCATTTGTTTATCCGTTGTAAGTTCATATGGATGTTTGGTGGGGTCATCTCAAGCCCTGTGGGATACTTGGATGATTCATGATTCTCAACTCCACAGCACTTTCTGATCATGGAATTGGCTGTATCATGGTACGGGGAGCAGACATTATGGAGACTGTCCACATAGCTGTACTGCAGTCAGTATGGAAGAAGCAATATTTTGTGGATAAAGCCAAATCCCAGAGACATGTTCCAAACGGCCAAACAAAGAGTTGTGGAGTGGGCTGTTAGCCTGAAGCCTTTTCAGACTTTCAAAATGTTTGATAACAGGGGAACCAGTTTATCTCTCGTGAGTTTTATATATATATATATATATATATATATAGAAGCTGTTCTGCCAGTGGGAGTTTTGTGCTCTCATTGGTGGTCCCAAGCCAGATAAGAAGGTTGAGTCAGGTTGGCAGCCAGTGTCAAACTTTGGCCACATCCTTTTCTCATGAATCTAGATGATCTAACATTTCAAGCTCCCCTTGATAGAGTGGAATGGTAGAACAGGATCTGCGTAGCAAACCCGATTTAGTTGGGAGCAATGATTGTAATATCGATAATATCGGCTGACATTATCAATATCGCAGGTCAACAATACGAAACTGACCTGGAGTATCACTATTCCTTGGTATCGGGCAAAATATCACAATGGATCACAAAGTGTCGAATGTATCACGATATTTCGCACTTTTTTCTTTAGAAAATTTACTTCGTATCAACGATATCTGTCGATATCGACAGATATCGTCGACACTGGTAGGAACCGCAAGCCGTCTTTCAAAAAAACTCTCCAAACTTCATTTTTACATCATTTTCCTTCATTCTTCTCTAATCTAAACACATTGTGGGTGGATTTCGGTCCATCCTTCGCAGTCTTTTGGGATAAAAACGGAGATTTCAAACCGGATTCAAGATTTTTACGGATTTGAGGCTCGTTTCAATCGACGAGTGATTTTGCATTTCCAACCTTTTTTGGTTTAAATCATACAAAATCTGTGACAAAAGGCTAGAAATCTTGATTGTTCATGTTTTGCATGGAAAACCAAGGATTTGAACCTTCGATTTCGAGATTTGAAGGTGGGTGATCTGACTCGAGGAAAATTGGAGAAATTTCAAATTTTCCTCAATTTCTCCCAAATTGGTAGCAATCTTACACTCCAAACACAAAATTAAACATGTATGAGGCCTGATCTACTGATTCATGTAGTTTTGGTGATTTTTTGCTATAGCGGTCAATGGGGTCCAATTGGGAGTGTTTGATGAAACCATCATCACATACACTCTATCCCAAATTAGTTGCAATGTTATTGTCCAAACATGAAATCAAACATGTTAAAGGCTTAATCTACTCATTCATGTAGTTTTTGTGATTTTTCAAAGAAAAAAAAATTTTAATTAAAAATAAAAAATTATTAAAAAATAATTTTTTTTCCTCCCCCATTCAAGCTCTCAGTCGAATCGAAACTAGTAAGCTGAAATTTATTTTGTATCAGCGATCAATTGACTGCATTTTTAGAGCATTTAAGGATGGTTGATGATTTTTGTTGATAATATAATTATAAATTTATTTTTAAAATAATTAATAAATGTTAAAAATTATAGATGCAATACACTATCATTGCTAACGCAATGTTTTTTTGCAGGTAAAATATATCAAGATGAAGAGGGAGACCGCATGATATTGGATGGAGATATGGCGCCCCTATTCCCAATAACCGATTCGGGAATCTTTGCAATTTGTGTGGCCATATATCGAAAAGCAAAGGGGTAAACCGCTTGAAGAAACATTTAGCAGGAGGATATCGAAACGTTGTAGACTGTCCTAAGTGCACATGGGATGTGAGAGCATAAATGAGGGCTTTCTTGAAAAAAAAAAAAAAAAGTGAAAATAAGAGATGATCGTATTGCACGGGAAAGGGAAATTAGGGAGGAGTTAGGGCGGGCACCACATGCAAGTGAGGATGTAGTAGATTTGGAAGAGAAAGAGGATCATGATTACAGATGCGCATTTAAGGAATCCGTACGGGATCAGCAAGACATGGATGGGCAAAGTTGATGGGAGGCAAGTAGGCCCGGATTTAAGGAGTCTACAGATGAACGTGGTGAGGGGAGTGGAGTGGAGCCGAGTGGGGTAGGGGTAGTGGAGCAGGAGGGAGTTCTTAGGGGTGGAAGGAGGGTAGTAAGAGAGGATGGATATGGGGTATGATCCGTAGCAATAGCATGCGGGTACCGGATCTACCTTTAGATTTGGGGATGTACAGAGAGGCGGATGGGACACAGAATAAACTTAAGAAAATGTTTAAGGAATGAGATGTGAGGAAGGTGGGGAAGTTCATAGCAAAGTTTTTTTTATCTATGATCACATCCTCACGAATGTCGCAGCAAGCCCACACTTCAAGAATATGATAAGTGAAGTGCAGCATAGGAATGAGGGTGTGGTGCCACCCACGCCACATCAGATAATAGGAAAATACTTAGATGATGAGTACGCAGAGATGAAGTGTTATGTGGACGGATATCACAGTCATGAGAGATGTATGGCTGCACCGTGATAAGTTATGGTTGGACCAAACCGACAAGAATGTCAGTCATAAATTTATGGTTTATTGTAGGAGACGGACGGTGTTCTTAAAATCTATTGATGATAGTAACAAGATTTTATTTTAAAAAAAAAAAAAAAAAAAAACAGAAATTACATTTATGGGTTGATACACGATGTCATGAAAGACATTGGAAGGAAGAACATCATGCAGTTTGTTATATACAATGAGAGTGCATTTGTAAGGGCGAGAAATGATATAATAAAGAAGTACCATACTTATTAGACCCCCTACGCAGCCCATTACATAGATCTCATGGTAGAAGCAAGGTATTCCGTATTGGTAACGTTGTCCATAATGGTCACCACCATTACTGAAACGAGTATCGTCGTAACGGCCAATACGGTGATGTAACGACTGTTACCACTGTAATGGTTGAAAAAAGAATGCCCGAAAAATCCTTGAAAAATATTTAGAAAATCTCAAAAAATGTAAATATTCTAAATCTAGATTCATTTTTTGTTTCGAACATATTTATGGTAGCGTAACGGTCCACTCTTTGGTGAGAGCATTGTATTGGGTTATCTGGTGAATTTATGAACATGGTTATATGTCTTTAATATTTACACATCACAATCAATTATTGGAATTAGAAATCGAAAAAAAAAAAAAATGCATATATACCACTTTTTTATTTTTTTAAGTTACCATTGGAACTTCTTTGTCCAACTCACTTCAATCTACTATTTTAATCCTAAAAACTATAATACAAGTGGTCAAAATCTGTTGTAGAATGATTTAGGAAAGTTTTTGGAATGAGAAAAGTGGTAAAATGATGAAAAAAATAGATTTACATTGAAAAAAGAAGTGGCCGTTTTTCGACTGTTACAAGGTAACAGTTGTTATGCCCTATACTGGCCAAACAAGTACCCCGGTTCACCCCCGTATCGCTTAACGGTCACGGTTGTTACCTATATATATCGACATTTATGGCCGTATCATAACGGATACAAAACACCTTGATTGGAAGAGATTGGGGATAGGCCTTCAGTGAAGGCTGCTATTACTGACACACGTTACATCACAACCTTTATATACAGCCACACTTAGTTACTATCCAAGATGCGCGCCAGGTGTAGTAGGGATACAATGCGTTGCAAGGCGACGCGATTCATCACAAATTATATTACCCTAAATACCTTCCTAAAACACGGTGGGGTTACAAGAGCTTCTCAGCTCTAGGGAATGCATAGATTGGATTCAGAGTGACAAGATAAGAGCTTGGAGAATTAAGGAACTTGTGTTGAGCAACGCATTCTGGGAGTGCATGCATAATGTGGTGGCTATTCTGGAGCGCATTTATGTAGTGTTAAGGACGGTGGATAATGAAACATCCATCGATGAGATCATTATATGCATCCATAGAGTTGATGAAAGACGTCATCCAGGCTCAAGTCCCCTAGGCATATAAATGGGTGCATGCTATAATTGACAACCATTGGGAAAAGACCATTTCTCACCCACTTCATCGGGCTGGTATATAGTTACATGATTTATTTATTTATTTACTTTTTGTCTACATGTTTCAATACTTTGCTAGTTCTTCGCATAGCATATATGGCTATTTTATTGTATTGATTTGTTAATATTTGCAACATGTTGGGTTTTAGTGTACGTCCTAAATCCCAAGTACTACTATCAAGGTATCCCGTTGCGGTAACGGTGGGCGTAATGGTGCCCACTGTTACCTATACGGTGTAATGGTGTAACGGTCGATACAGAGGAGTAACGGCCGTTACACCCCTTGTATTGGTCAGAATTTTTATTTTTATTTTTTGTCAAAAAATTCTTTAAAAAATATCTATTAAATCTAGAAAATTTTGAATATTCCAAATATGCATTCATTTATGATTTTGAACTTGTTTATAGTAGCGTAACGGTCCACTCTTTGGTGAGAAAGTTGTATCAAAGAGAGCTTATGGTAACTAAAATCTCCATACAATCTTAGGTAGACCACTAGTGGGTGAGGCCCTGAACGTGGAGCCCACATTGATGTATGTGTTGTATATCCATGTCGTTGATTTGTTTTGCTAACTCATTTTAAGGCATGGTCTAAAAAATGAGGCAGATTCAAATATCAGGTGGACCACACAATAAGAAATAGTTGTGATTGAATGTCCGCTAGTAAAAGCTTCCTACGGTCCACTGTAATATTTATTGGCCATCCAACCTGTTGATTACGTTATACAGACCTGGATGAAGGGAAAACACAAATCTCAGCTTGATCCAAAACTTTTGTGGCCCCCAAGAAGTTTTTAATGGTTGGCGTTCAATCACCATTGTTTCCCATGATGTGGTCCACCAACCTCCTTTTTTAGTTCATGCCAAAAATGATCTGGCAAAATGGATGGACAACGTGGATAAAACCCTTACATCATGATGGGGCCCAGATAGCACCATACAGTAGCGATTGCATCTACGCAATTTGTGAGTATAGGGCCCACCTCAATGTATGTGTTGTATATCCACGTTGTACATCTGTTTTGCCATCTCATTTTATGGCATGGTCCGAAAAATGAAGCGGGTGCACATCTCAGGTGGACCGCACCACATGAAAAGGTGGTCATAGAACACCCACCATTAAAACTTGCCAAGGTCCAATGTAATGTTTATTTGCCATCCAACATGTTGATAAGGTCCAATGGACCTGGATGAAAGGGAAAACACAAATAGCAGCTTGATGCAAACCTGTGGCCCCCAAGAAGTTTTTAACAGTGGAAATTCAATCCATGTGCTCACTTGAGATTTGGATCTGCTTCATTTTAGGGATCATGCCCTAAAACTAGCTGGAAAAATTGATGGACGGCATGGATATATAACACATACATCAAGGTTGGTCCCACAAAACAGTGCGTGCATTTAACATGAAATACCACCGGAGTTTTTTTTTTTTTTTAACATGCTGTGAAACAGCCACGTATCCTCCTCTCGTTTAAAGAAGAAGCGGATTGGCTGGTGTACCACACACCACCGATGTAGCTGGTGTGTTGACGTCACCAAGTTCTGTGGGTCCCATCATGAGGTATGAGTTATATCCAAACCGTCCGTCCACTTGGTGAGCTCATCGTAAGGCTTGAGCCGAGAAATAAGACAGATCCAATAATCAAGTTGATCACACTGTAAAAAGCAGTGGAGGATTGAACGCCTACCATTGAAACCCTTTTTGGGGTCACAGAAATTTTGGATCAATATGATATTTGTTTTTTCTCTTCATCCAGGTCTGTGTGACCTTATGAACAGATTGGATGGAAAGTAAACATTACGGTGAGCCCTGCGAATGTTTTAACGGTGAAAATCTACTGCTATTTGTGGTGTGGACCACTTGAGCCCTGGAAATTGCTCATTTTTTGGATCAAGATCTAAAATGATCTTGCCAAATGGATGAACGGCGTAGATATGATTAAATATATCATTGTGGGGGCAATATAACTTTGATCTCCTTTGAACCACTCGTACAACTCGAAGCTCGAGGAGCGTCAGCGCATCTTCGCATGACACGTACTCACACCAACTAGGTTGCTGGTGTGTGGTGCACCAGCCAATCCACTTCCGTTTAAAGAGGAGAGAGAGAGCAAGAGAGGAAAACGAGAAAAGATGGGGAAAAAGAGGAGAGAGAGAGAGAGGGAAAAACGAGAAAAGGAGGGGGAAGAAGAGAGAGAGAAAGGACATCGAAGAAGAAGAAGCGGAAATGGATGAGGATCCGCAGCCACAGCCGTAACCATGGCAGCAACATGCGCAACCACAACAGCTATAGCCATAGCAACAGCATCCGCATCGGCAGCCACAACCGCAGCCACAATAGAAGAAGAAGAAGAAGTAACGAAAAGGTAAGTTCTTTTTTTCTTTTTTGGATTTTTTTTTTTCAATTTTTTTCTTTTTCTGAAAACACTAATACGAGGTAACGGCCGTTATGGTCTGCATCGGCCGTTACAGTTTGCTTTTCAAGGCCACCCGTTTCAATCCCATAACACGTAACAGTATATGTTGTTACCATTATAGCCGATATGTAACTGATTTGACACACCCTGACTACTATAGTCAGAGACTATATGAAAACAATACCTTGAAGAAGGGTGTACATAAGGTGTATGTAAGTTATTCCCCACTGTCCGAGAAAAGGCAGCTTTGGTAATGAGGTAAATATGTTCCGCACTTACCTTCTCTAGCTTCATCATAACCTTTATACTTACCCTTAATGTTAAATGATATCAACAGATTCTCAGACTTCGTGATGTTGTTGGAATGTTTAGGTGCAAGGCCGCAACGAGGTCGAGGGGTCAGATAATGGCATGTGAGTTACTACGTTAGTTACCTCTTAGAATTTAAAGTTAATTTTCATATTTTTATTGTAAATGTGAAACCGATGAAAAAAATTGAATATTTCGCAGGCGAATGGTGGGTCATGTACGGGAGTGATTGGAAGGCTTTATAGTGGTTGGTTGTCCGTGTGCTCGCACAAACAGTGTCCTCCATATCGTGTGAAAGAAATTGGAGCACATTTTCCCTCATTCACCCGAATAAGCGCAACAGATTGGTGTACAAGAAGCTTTAGAAACTAGTGTACTACCATTACGACATGAAGCTATGGGAGAAGCTGCTTTGCACGGAAGAAAAAAAGAAACAAGAAAAGCGCAAAACCAATTGGACCTAATGACAATCAGTCAGCATGCATATGCTGAAAAGGATGAGGACCCACGTTACGAGTGGGTTAGGTCAGATAACTTGGATACTTCCGATGGGCGACCAGAGCCACATGTGGTAACGAAGGCAGCGCGATGGGGGATTGATGTTGACACTCATGTGGAGCAAGCTAAATCTCTTGACAAAGCTTTCGACCAATTGACGGGAAGTCCAGATGGTAGCCCGCAACAGTCACTATCACACGATACACAGCGATGAGACATCCGACACTGAGAGCGAGACAGAGAGTGATGTAGGTGATGGGTCTAGTGATGGTGATGACAGCCATGATGGTGAGGGTGATGGTGACTGCAATAACGGTAGTGATGATGGTGATAGTAGTGAAGGGGATAGTGGTGGAGACAGCGAGACTCATCCTGAGAATCAGTCTCAAAGGCCTTTTAGCTCATTCATTGGGGAGAGCATGGTTGTAAATGTCAGTATCGATCGGCGCATCGGCCCAGTAGAAAAATGATACAATACGGTGTCGTATATCGATATCGGGGCCATATCGGCCCTTATCCATCAAAAAAATATTTGAGTAAAAAAATATGCAAAAATATTAGAAAAATAGGGGAAATTTTGACATATCCAAGAATCTTTTCCTTTTTTTTTGTGTGTGTTTTGACCATGTATCGGACCATTCTTTGATGAGAATGTTGTTTGTCGGTTTGACTTGTTGAAGGTAAGCTAAATGGTTCCTAATTAAACACAAATCAAGCATGATTTGGTGAACAAGGGCTCATTACATTGAAATACAACAAAAAGAATATGAAAACATATATATAAGTGAAGGTTTACCCTTCTTTTCGATTTTCCCATAATAATCCACTCCGCTTCAATTTGTCGTATCCCATTCAAATCATTTGTTTTGATCCCAAAATAGGTCTAGATCTAACCTAAAATGAATTTTTAAGCTTCTTCCATGATTTAAATAAAAAAAGAAGAGGAGACATCAGTGATTTCTTCTTTTTTAAAAAAATAATTCAAAATTGGACTTTTATGGGCGTGTCGACCTGTATCAGCCGATACAAGTCATTTTTTTTCGTATCGGGCCGATATGACCCCATATTGTGTATCGACTCATGCTGATATGGATACGATATTTTAAAAAAAATCAAAATTGGACTTTTATGGGCGTATCGGCCTATATCAACTTTATCAGCCAATATGGTATGATACAAGCCGATACGGGTCATTTTTTTTATATCGGGCCAATACGACCCCATATCATTTATCAGCTTGTGCCAATATGAATACAATACGACCTTATTAGTCGATACATGCATAAGAAGGATTTTGATCATGCCACCCAAGGCACTGACCATGGTTCTCGTCCAGAAAAACTACGGCCTCAACTTGTCATTAATAAAGCATACATGCGTAAGAAGCTACTAAAGAAGCAGACACAGAAGCTAACAGGAATAGAAGAATTATTGGCAATATCCATGAGGGACGCGCGTTGGTGAGAGGTGGGTGGCTCTACATCTAGATCATGATGAGAGAGGGTAGCTCAAGTTCTATGCCACAGTATGAATATGGATCACAAACATAGGATGGTGGCTCAAGTTTTGTACAACGGTGTGGATATGCGGCGAGTGACTCCAGCAATTACGGCACATCGTTTTTCGACTACAGTCAAGAATCCACTTCCGCATGCAGACAAGGATATTAGTAGCAGTATGGATATGGCCAATAGTATGGATACCAAGGAGCTACATTTATGCCCACCACAGATTGAAGATTACGCAGTACCCACAGATGGGCATCTGGTTCAACTCGGAGAGGAGTACTAACATTATGTCAAAGAGTATCTTCACTGGTACCATTCTACTATAACATGGGCACAATACTGTCAATTTGTGGAGCAACAATATTATTCCCAACCTCATCAAGATGGGGATTTACGAGCCACCTCACAGCTTTATGTGGGTTTGAGCATGGTCAGACACATCATTCACAGGTATATTTCTAAATGTCTACTTCTTTTGGTTTTGAATGTATTGGTTGTATTTCCATAAATGTCTTCTAAGTTTTTAGATTTGTAAATGTTACGAATTCACTTTGAATATAGTTACATCAGTTCGGTCAGACAGCGCATAGCTTACGACCCTATACAAAGGAAACATATTATGTGCTTTTTTTGTAATGTTATGATTTAAAAGTGTATTAATGTCTTTTTTACCAATCCTTTCATTGAATATTTCGATCAATTTCCCAATCTTTCCCCATGTTTCCCAAAAAGTGTGATACATTACTCGATACAAGCAATATATCCCGTGCGATAATCAATACGTATCTGTATCTCAAGGGTGCGATACGGATATGGTAAACACTGGTTGGGATAAGAGGCTTTGATGATGATGATCTAGCCATAGGGTGATGTTATAGTTGTTTGTATAAGAAATAAATAAATGCTCACCAAGACATTATTTCGAAACCAGCCAATTAAAAGATTGTCCATCATTTCAACAATCCTTGGTTAGTTCTATTCGCAAAGGCCTCCCTGCCTCGGAGCTACTTGTTGTTTCTTTTTCAAGTTGTATAGTTTTTTTCTAGGTTTCTTACTTTTTGTCTTTGTTTTTGCTTTCAGTCTTCATTCATGCCCTGTTGTGGGTTTGTCTTTGTTCGTTTTGCTTTAATATAATTTTCATCTTTCAAAAAACAAAAATTGTCTATCAATGTTCAAAAAGAAAAAAAGATCGTCCATCAGATAATATCCATTTGGGCATGTCTGGTTGTTGGGGAATTTATTCCCTAGTTTTTGTGTTTCCTAGGGAACGTTAGGGTTGACCTAGTATTCCATGGGGAATGATTTATATTTTGTTGCATTCATATACTAGGTTTCCTAAGCAAGCATAGGTAAATTCTAAAATTCTGTTTTACTTCCCCAGGTAATAGTTGTAGCATTTATTTTCTATTTTTTATTTTTTTGTGGGGGAGAGGCTAGGGTATGGAATTCCTACGGAATTAAAAACCAATAAAAAGCATGAACCAAACATTTTTTTCCTGTAAAAAAAGGGGAAATTACTAAGCGGGAAATATAAAAACCAGCAACCATACACCCCCTTTATGATCATATTTGCCCCACCCCCACAGATAGGTCTCATGCTTCAGCATGTCGGATTTGGCAGTTTCCAGGCCCCAGAAGGTGTCATTACTTTTAGATGGCTAGTGGCTAAGAAGAAGTTGGCAATCTGCGAAAAAGGAATATGGTGATCACAAATAGGTGGGTGTGTTATGCACCTAAGGATGTGGAATTGATTTACCACCACTTCACCACTGAGAGTATGCTTTAAAGCTTTGGAGAGATCTTTTTAGGCTTGTTGGCTTCCCATGTGTTATGCCCAGCTCTATTGAGGATTTTAATATGCATCTTTCCTGCATGTACATGTGTCTGGTGGTGCTGTTGGCCTGTTGGGATGTTTCATTATAAGAAGATCTAGTGGGAGTATTGGGATTCTAGGATAGCGGTTTGTAATTCCAGTCGAGGTGGGTGTCCAGGTCGGTCACTCACAACCCTGCCTCCTTTGTATTCCCCCTTTTGTTCCGTTTAATAAATTGCTGTTACCATTCCAATAATAATAATAATAATTAGACACATGAAAGCCATCTGCAGAATGGTTTATGTTCCTTATTATCTCTACTGAAATAACTTACTCATCCCTCCAAGTTGATTTTCATGGTCACAACAAGAGGTCATATTTCAGTATCATTTAATGACAACCCATTTTGGAGGCTAATTGCTATTTTAGAAAAAATAATGGAGAGTAGAAAGTAAATCAAAAAGTAACTGTTGCCAAGTGGCAACTAAATGGATTTAAGACAAATGACAATGTATCTCAACATTTTAAACCCAGATGAAAAGAATTACCTAGTCCAATCCTTTCACCAATGACGAGGTCTTCCCATGGAATCTCCCATTCAGCCACATCATCTAGCATCGGATCAAGCCTATTTAGACCAGCATGAACTGGCGAGCTTGAATTTTCAGGATCCTTTGATGTCATTGCTGTTTCCATAAATCTGTCATGGATGCACTTTCTCCTGTCACGTTTGTTGTTTAAATATTTATGGTGTTCCTTTAGATCATCTACTGCAGTATTTTGCAAAACCCCTCCACCTCTATAAGCTTTCTCACGACGCACTTCTTCTGAAGATTGAATTGATACGAGTGGTTTATCCACTCGAGAACCACCATCATTGGAAAGCAACTTATTGTAATGACCCATACTTCCAACCAACACCCAATCACCACCACTGGAGAGACCGTGGCCAGACGAAGTGCCGCCTTTCGTTTCACTGTCAGTATTACTTGTTCCAGCAGAGTGTGACATGCAAGTAGACTCAGCATCACTAATATTAGGACTTTCAGGGTAGATTTTCTCAGAAGAAGATGGTGTTGAGTGAAAATCTTTGGCCTCTAGGTTTTTCCTTGGAAAAAGCCCCTCAACAAACTCATATTGCTTTGTCCTTGGAACCTCATTACAAGCAGTACGGGTTTTCCACATCAACGGCAAAGGTGGTCTTCCAGGACCTGAAGCAACATTTTCTCTCTGCCTCTGTGGTTCATTAACTTTATTCTCTGTGACATTGTTTTGTGTGCAAGCTTTTCCAGCCCCAATCATCTGGAATGGGTTAAGATCAGCAAAAAGGGTCCTGGAGTCCACAGTATCTTGCGAATATGGAACTACATTCAGCTTCTCTTTGACACCATCGCCAACTACAGGGACTCCATGATTCCCTTTCTGCTGGGAAGAAGCTGCACCTACTGAAGGCAAGAGCTGATGTGATTGGCTAGCTGGAACTGAAGCTCTCAAATTTCCACTAGAACTGCTTCCGATACTCACTCCATTGCTTGTACTAGGAAGAGAAGGTATCAGGATTGCCTTTTCAGAACTTGAGTTTCTCATTGGCATTCCATTACTTTCTTTACTGCTTTTATTTTCACCATGTATTGGCTCCGTTCTTGACAGATCAACACCCAAGTCACTAGCCCAAGGAGTTAAATTTTTTCTTAATCTTGGATTATAGGAATTCAAGGAAGTATCCATTGAGCTCAGGATTTCAGCTGGAATAAGTGTCCCTGGTTCAGCCATGAGATCAACCAAACTCTCCCTGGGGCAGAAAATTAAAAAATAAATAAATAAAATAAAATAAAATGAAGATGGAGAAAAGAAAGCAATGATTATCAGAAACATAACAGAATCAGATCTGAAGAAATAAATTTCCACGAAATTTTTCAATAAGAATAGCTGCCAGATTCTTTGCTAAAACATAGCCAACACCAGAACAATTCAAAGTAAAGAGATACTGCATTCAAGGTAAGGAGAGATAGAATCGATTGCCACACTGACAAAATTGGGCGAGCGAAAATCTAGAAGGTTGCGTTCTTGCTGTACTGACACTAAATCTCTGAATTTGGTCACACAAGCACTTTTTAGTATCTTATATATTTTTGAGAATGATAAACTATTTGACAGATAAACAACCTTGCATAAATAAAGTTTTGCTGATCACAGAATATATCATACACACATAAACTAAATACATTTTGGTGTATATGACAACTTTTATACATATAACATGCTACATGCTATTAATATTGGATGGATTACATTCCCTCGTCTTATTAGCTAAGGAGCAGCCCCCACTAGCTAACAAGATGAGGCAAAGTAGGCTTAGATGGTGCACATCAGAGACCAAGAACTGCATTTGTTAGGAATTAGCTGGTTCAAGTTGAAGGCTACGAAAGGGCAAGGGGAAGGCCCAAGGTAATCAACAACGGTAATGGCCGGCTCCGTCCATTCAGCCGTTACATTACAGCCCCATAATAGTTGTAATTTTTTTAAAGAAAAAACAAATCAGTAAAAAAATATATATTAGAAAATGTTCAAAAAATGAGAAGATTTGAAATAAGTGTTTTGCTCTGGTTTTGAACATGTTTACGATGGTGTAATGGGTCATTCTTTAGTATGAATGCTGCCTCAAGCTACTTGATGATTTTATTGACCAGAGAGGCTTAGACTAACTTACAAACTTCAAAACTCCTATATTTAATTTTCTAAATATCAATGATTCAATATAAATAAGATTATATGAGCATGAATCTAATAACGAGAGACATATATTTATACTTATATAACCATTTTACCACAAACAAATATAGTATAACTGTATAGGTCCGTCCACTCGAATGCACCCATAACATTCCGAAATTCATGAAATCTATGGAACTCATCCCATTAATGCATATCCATAACTATCCAACACCATTTCCCTCAAGAAATTTGAAGAAAATTTTAAAAATTAAACTTGGATGAATAGTGTCTGGCCAATTTTGGGACCGCTCGAATGCAACCAAAATGGTCCAAAATTCATGTAATTTGTCAAACCCGTCCCACTACTGCACATCCCTAACCATTTTTCACCATTTCCCTCAACTTAAATATTAAATTTGGATGAATAGTGTAGAATTGATTTCGGATTAACGGTGTCGAGCCGATTTTAGAACCACTAGAATGCCCCCCAAAATGGGCCAAAATTCATGCAATCTGTGGAATTCATCCCACTAATTACATATACCATTTTCCTCAAAAAATTTGAAGAAAAAAATCAAAATTAAATTTGAATGAATAGTGTTGGACTGATTTGGGACCACTTAAATGCCCCCAAAATGGGCCAAAATTTATGCAATCTATGGGATTCATCCCACTAATGCATATCCCTAAGCATTTGACATCATTTTCAACAGGAAATTTGAGGAAATTTTTCAAAAATAAACCCAGCACTACTCATTCGAAAAATGACCCAAAATTACAAAAATGCCAAAAAATAGGAAAAAAGAATTTTTTTTTTTTTTTTTTTTAAATGATTTAGTACATGCATGCATAGATCTAAACACCATACATGCATTTGAACAATCTAACTCGAAATATTTTAGAAAACATTTAAAATAAAGATGAAAACCATTGGAAATTATATAAAACTTGGCAAAAATACAAATATATATATGGCCGAATGCTCAACCGTGCACCAGTTCGCACGAAACTCATGCGAACTTTTTTGAGAACTCATCATGCGTGATGTGACTCCAAAATCTGAATAGTCTACGTGAAGCAGTACCTCATGAAACCCCCTGGGCCCAATTTTTTACGTTGATCCAAAACTTTGGTGGGCCATGAAAAATGAAAACAATTTCCTCTAATTTGCATTTCTCTTTGCTATGGCCCACCGGAATTTTAAATCAGGGTGAAAATTTATCGTTCGGGGTTTCATGGGGTTCCGCATCACATGGACCGTTCGGATTAGATGCCTATGACACGTGTGCAAAGGTGCGCACGTTCGTAGGTGCGCATGACTATATATATATAAACATGGTCAAATCTAACACAAATTTAGCAAGATTTGGTCAATTTGGTAATATAATGTTGAATCAATAAATTTGTTGGAAGAAAAAACAAAAAGAAAAATAAAGAATTTTCAAATATTTGTTTCGATTTTCCCCCGATTCAGGCTCGGATCTTCAATTCTACAAAAATGGCTTAAATCTTGTGTTTTAATCTTCAAGGATTGTGAAAAACTAGTAAAAATGAGTTAGACGTAGTCCATTTCAGCGATTGCACCCTAGTTAAGGAAAGTTATTGCCTTCTCTAGGGGATGGTTCTAGAGTCAGATTTTAGACGGATCCTTAGTGTGGGAACACCCCCTCTCCCAAGCCTTTCTGAGTTTTTGTTCCAAAAACATCAAGGTGAGTGACTGTTAATAGTGGAGCGGCCCTTCCAGTCTTTGGGCTCTCCCTTCCGGAAGAAACCTTACGGATTCAAAAATGGAAGAGTTCCTGCTACTCCTTGATCGCCTGAAAGACGCCCCTATCCCTTCTCTCGGGGAGAGAAATGCCTTACTTTGGAGGGCCAACAGTTCGGGCCACTTCCAATTCTTTTATTTCTCGCTCCAACCTGTTGCGCTAACCCCTCAGATGGACTACGCCTTCCACTTCTTGTCCTATGGCACACCTCCCAAGGTTGTGGTTTTTATTTGGTTAGTGGGTAGAAGCAAGGTTTTGACGATCGACAATCTTTAAAAAGGGGGGGCATGATCATCCCAAATAGGTGTTATCCCTGCATGCAAGAGGCGGATTCAGTCGACCACCTTTTTATTCATTGTTCTTTCACCTCTAAAGTGTGGTCGTTTTTCCTAGGCTGCTTTAATATGTCATGGGTCATGCCGAAGTCTTCTTCCGAGCTTCTTTGGGCGTGGCATGGTGGATGCACGGTTAAGCATCTCAAACTGATTTGGTTCCTTGTCCTTGTGGCTATGATGTGGACCATTTCGTTCGAGCAAAATAGGCATTGTTTTCGAAACAGTTCTAGAGGGGAGGAAGCGGTTGTGTTGTTGGCTAAGGCTTTTGTCTCCGAGTGGGCCTCTCTTTTTCCGAACGTAAAGGATCTTGATATCCCCTTTTTTTGGGATTGTAATTGAGGCATGAGGCTCCCTCATATTCTTTGCTCACTTTGCGGCTTTTTGAACAAAATTCATTACCTCCCAAAAAAAAAAAAAGTCCCAAGAAAGCAAAATTGTCAAAAGGTGGGAGGAGAAATGGGGAAAAATGCAAAACAGCCCCCAAAAAGGGGGACTTATGTGTGCGTAACACCCCTAGGCTATTACGCACCATCATAGCAAACCGTTACGGGACCATTACGGGATCGTTACGGTCCAAATTTTTTGGAACACGCCTTTACTCACCCGTAACACGCAACGGCTAGAGTCGCTTCCGTTATGTAACCCTTTTTAAATACCTTGGGAAGGTCCAAACAGATTGGTGGAAGTAGTAACAAAAGATTTATGGACTGACCTGGCGATATGGTCCCCAATAGGGTGAAACATGATTCATGTAGCCGACCCCAATTAGTTAGGATAAAGCTCATATGGTGATGGTGATGGTGATGGTGACGATGTTATGTGATTACAGAAATGCCCATTTAAGTATCATTTCAACAAGTGTCCATACAAATTGACACAGAATATGGTGTGAGTTATAGCATATTAAGTGACAGTGGCTTCAATAACCTCCTTAATTTGCAGACAAGTGACAACAGAATGCTTTTATAGCTGTTCTCTTACACTAGACAGCAAGCTGATAAATAGAATCTACTGTTAATAAAATAGGTTGGTTGTAACTTTGAGACTGCCTCAATAATCTTCAGGTGAGCATTCCTAACTAACCATGGAACTTGTATGCCAGGTGATAGAACCATACAGACGGTCAACATAGATGCACTTCCAAATGCCTCCAAACAATTTACAGTTACAATTCTTTGAAAATGTCTGCTGTACAACCCAATTGACATTATAAATTATGAGGGTAACTGCAATATGCACAGAAATGCATTAGGAGAAATATTCACCCAGGAATGGTGGCTATTGGATGTCTCAACATGAGCAGTACACTATCAATCACAAATTTGGGAAGCAAGCATAGTTCATACTGACCAGGAAACAACTAAGTCCCCATGCATACTTCCACCATGGTGGGGTATGAAAGCAAAAGCCAGCAAAGAGTTCCCCAGGTAAGATGATGCCAAATTGTTAGCAAAATCATCATAACCTTCTCAGTGGATCAGACCACAGGTGTGGTTGTAGCAGATTTTCTCCCATTTACCATTTTTTTAAAGAAGATTGCCACATATAGAATTAAAAGGCCAAATGGCCAGAAAACAAAATTACAACAGAAGCAAATGACCCTCTCGTCACTCTGCCCCAGGAATCCCAAAAGCAAAACAAAAAGACTATCCCATCTCCTTTAGAACAAGGACTCCTAGTCTACAAATAGAGACTGTAGACATTCCCGCTCAACTCATATTTACAGATAGCCCACCCAAATAACATTGACAAGATCAAATGATTGAAAACGTCAATTGGCAACATTTTGCCTCCAAAGATTTCTTCTCTTCAAAACCCCCATGTTACTGTGTATGGGAGCATTTTCCAAATGGAGGCCCCAGGGCAAAGAGGCCCAACCATCCAGCCAGTAATAACCTGGAAAACAGACCCATTTAATGCTCAATTTATCTCAAAAAGCTTAAAGAAGTGTGCGCACATATCACAGGAAATCTGACTGTGGAAACAAATGGTCAATGGATTCCTCGGTCCTGCACATGATGCACACATTTGGGACTGCAATGTTTCTCTTCTTCAGGTTATCAACCATAGGAACTTTGTTAACCATGGTGACCCAAGCAAAAGCTTGCACCCTGGGTTGGATTTAAGCCCTCAAATTTTTCACACAAGGATATACAAAAAGGCCAGACATTCATGCGAATTGCTCTAAACATGGATTTGGTAGAATATAGATTTCGTAGAGAATTCAGTTGACCCCCCACTTCCAAATTTCAAGAATTAATGCATCTCAAGCGGGACAAGTGTAACAAAATAGCATGAAATTCCTGGGGTGTATTCTTCCTTGCAGCACTAGAAACTTGTTGAAATCACACACCTAAAAGCATTTTGATGCAAACACTTTTCATAGAAAATGCAAAATGAAATGAGCTACAAAATTTATATTTTAAAGTTTTAACCAGCACCATTCTTTCTTTATTGGGCCAACCCCAATTCGTGGGGTGAAGTCTTAGATGATGACGATGATGATTTTTTCTTCATTGGGCTTCTGTCCTTGCTTTGTCATGGAACTTCTTTCATGTTTGGAGCCTTCCATTAGTTACCAGACTAGTGTCAACTATGAAGTAAATTCAGATTCAAGGGCAGGGAGCAAGAATGATTTTCAGGCTTTCAGGTTTACACACAGTTCGGATTCTGAAACTTGACAATGCAACTCAACACGATAGTCCAGCTGAGTTGGGTTAGCTCAAAGACTCAGTCAAGTCTTCATGTGGCTTACTCAGTATAATTAAACACAAAAGAAAATATACAATCAATTTAATTATTCAAAAATATGAAGAGGAAGTCATAGGTCCTGAATTATGTACAAGGTCCATCATTCAATGATGGTGGGCACCAGAGTGAAGCCAAGGAACCTTCCACATTGGAAGATCATAAGGCTTTCAAGACTTTGACGGATTGTTGCACTTTTTCTTTTTCTGGCTTAACTTTTCTATTCATGCTGAAAGAAAAGAGTTTACATGATCCATAACAGAGTCAAGGAGCTAACGGAGATAATTCACATGCACATACTCTGTGCACTGACATACATGTACATCTAAATAAGTCATCAAACAATGGGTCCAAATTTAGAAGATTCTAACCAAGCCCTTTGGAACTTTGGCCCCCTTCATAGTTGGGGCATGTTTGGTAAGCAGTAAAACAAAGTAAAAGAAGTTGTGATGGGGACATCGCGCGCGCGCGCCGCCCCCTACGTGCGTACGCCAGAAGGAGGGCCCCACCGTCAATCTGGATCGATGACAACGTCCAGGGAGGGCCTCCTAGTTAGAAGACGGAGTTTGGCTCATTGAAGTGGGCCTAATAGTCAAGTAAAGCCTATCATGGGATCTCATGATCGAGGCCCTCTAGTTGGATTAAGTTCATACTTTAGGTTTTGCTTATTTATATTATTTAGAACATCATGAACGTTTTAGATTTCTTTGGTTGGTTTTTATTTTAGTTTACTTCATCGCCAAGTAATAGGTTGCGCACATGGCACGAGTTTTGGGGTATATTGTTTTCCCTATAAATAGGCACCCCTTGTAGTTCTTTTGATTCATTGAAGTTTAATAAAAATTCTTTATTTTTTTCTACTCCTCTGAGTTCTTGAGTTGTGGAAAAATCCAATTGGGTGCGAAGCCCTCCCTTCATCGAAGGGCTAACTACCGTGGTGCAAAGCCACACTTATCCCGATTCGCCCCCACCTTCTTCCATCCATATTTCTCTTCTCCCACAAGCATTCCATCTGCAAATCCATCAAGATTTGCAGGCGTTTCTCTATCTACAGCAGATTTTCAAAATCTGGCCCTGCAAGAAGGCTGAAACTTCGGCAGAGCACCACGCACAAACCGTGCATCGGATCGAGCTGAGATTTTGGAGTTTTGGAGTCCATCTCTGGCCGACCAGGGCCAACATGGCCTTTTTCTGAATAGTGGGCCCCACACACATGCGGTCGGAATCACACGCATGTGCGTCTAGGCCATTACTACTGTCCACATATGCGGTAATTCTCCGGTTCGTCTCTCTCCTCTCTTTCACTCCTCTTTCACCCCAAATCCCTAACCCTAACCCTAAATTAATCAAATCCTCAATTTTATGCCCTTTCTTCAACCTTAGGGTTTCCCGAATTGAAATCTGTAAACCCCTTGGATTGGGGAATTATTTCTGTGCATGCGTGGATGAATTTACCCTCCTTTGATTCTTGTTTGGTCTATAATTTTGATTGATCCGGCCCTAGTATGTGTAGGCCTGGATCCGCATACGAGTCCCCTTGATTGAGTGTTTGAACTTTTGTGTGAGACGTGGAATTTTGTGTAATTGTTTTTGAACTAGTGTGATCTAAAGCCTGAAGATCTTACACATCATACTTGAATTTAATGTCCTGCATCAAGTTGTTTATTCTCAACATGATGTTTTCTCCTGTTTGATTTGCAAAGAAAACCAAAGATTCAATAATGTAATCATTATTGACAGTAAAAAATAAATAAATAAATAAACGTTGGGAGTTCAATTGGAAATTTCCACTTACAAATCAAACATACCACTATAAATGGAATCCATTTATTGATAGTACCTTGAGAAAAAAATCATCAAATAACAACTACTAATTCCTTTCTTTTTCTGTGGATTCCCGCTTATCAAACAGGCCCTCGAAGTTGACTCTTGCAGTTCTTTTTACCTCAACTTTTCTATCACTTAATGAATGAAAAGAAATTGCCCGATGCATTGCATAGTATGGGAGATTATTCACATGCACATGTTCCCAGTACACTGGCATAGATAGACCTCTATCCAAACCATCCAAACAGTGGACCACATCCTGCATGGAGCATAACCCAAGAATCATACTCATGAGACGATCATGAATGTTAGGTTCATGGCCACCAGATGGACAGAAAAAAGAAGAAGAAGAAGAATCACACTCATGAGACGATCATAGATGTTAGGTTAATGGCCACGGCATGGATGGAGAAGGAGAATAAAGAAAAGACGAATAATCAATTGTCCAAGCTCCACAATGTCTTTCAAATGGTTTGTATAATCCAATCAACTTGAATTTTTGGACATACCCCATCCATAGTGGGATCCAAAATGGTTTGCATTGAGCTACATGTATGTTATGTGTAAATGGGCAATTGGGCATGAAGATGAGTATGATCTGCCATATTTTGGCCGTGCATCACATGCTCGAGACAAAAAACCCTACACCTAAATTGCCCAAACCTCCATTCCTCTTCCCTGTAATCTAGACACAGCATTCTCAATCCTACCCCACGTAATTGTTCGAAATCTCACTCCCTATCTAAACCCAAGAATTTCAAGATTTTTACCTGCAAGCCAACCCTCTGTTTATATGGAGATGTCGGTTGTGAAAAAATCCAATGCCTCTTTCATGACAAAGCCCTAGAACAAGAGTGGTCATGGCATCAATGGTGATGGTGATATTGGAGATAGGAGGCAGAACTTTGTGTAGATAGTGGGAATATAGAAGGGAAACAATGAATGGAAAGAAAACGTTAATTCATATCAATAACTCAAGTTGGTAGTCCTCGAGCGGACTCAAGTTACTCACGTCGACCGCATGAGTCAGAACCGAGTAATGCGAGGGCATTTTCAAACCAAGCTCGAGTGGGGTTGCCTGTGGAATGCAGGGGCACACTCGGGGTGGGCGGCCCGTGTGAGGCAGGTGGCTCATGTGAGGCGGGCCCCACCCGTGTAAGGCAGGTGGCTCGTATGAGGCAGTACCCATGTGATTTGGGGCCCACGAGGGGGGTTCGGCCGAGGTCCTAACCCATGAGATGTGGGGCCTGGGCTATGAGATAAAGGGATTAATTCGCCATGCTCTATCGGTTCGAGCTTTTAGAGCAAGTGGTTAATTGTCCTGCATCAAATTGATATCAAAGCAGGAGGTCTCGTGTTTGAAACTCTTCACCGAGGGTGATTAATGCAGGGGCATTTTCACACCAGGCTCAAGTGGGGTTGCCTGTGGGATGCAGGGGCACACTCGGGGTGGGCGACCCTTGTGAGGCGGGTGGCTCGTGTGAGGCGGGCCCCACACGTGTAAGGTGGGGGGCTCATGTGAGGCAGTACCCATATGATTCGAGTCCACAAGGAGGGTTCGGCCAAGGTCCTAACCCATGAGATGTGGGGCCTGGGCTATGAGATAAAGGGATCAATTCGCCATGCTCTATCAGCTCGAGCTTTTAGAGTAAGTGGTTAATTGTCCTGCATCACCATGTCTCAATTGAAGCCAAGTTGAAGCATCACTCAACTCGAAATTCCACCGAGTCAAGTTTCCATGGACAATTTTCAAGTCGAACCAGAGAGTTTTCTACCATAGTTCATGGCTTCATGCCTCATCATGCTATTCTTTATGTTATCTATCCTCATCGTGCTATTCCTTTTGTGATCCATAATGGGCATTGAACTAACCCTGGATAGAGAAGTACATCTACATGAACACTTCAAGTAACACATGGTTACAAAAGCTACTCCTTCAACTATGATCTTCCACCAAAAAAAAAAACATTCCACTGCAAAAGCAAAAGGATTTAGCAATAGAACTATCATGAAATCAACTATACCTAAAGCCTTTCCAGTCGATACAAGAATCACTCTAATGAAGCCCTGAAGAAGCTAGAACTAATAACATGATTACTTATCCCACTAGATGTTATCTGATAGAAACGAAATTAAAGATTGTATCATAAAGGATAAAAAGAAATTAGAGAACAGGCTACGCAAAGAACAAATAATGATCACATGTAAGAACCTTTCATTCTCCAACTTTATTATGTTTACAGCATCATCATCAATGCCGGTATAGTGACTTCCTTTAACCAGCCTGCAAGAAATGCCCACATTGTCTGCTAATACCTGCATTCATGGGAAAGAAACTGAGAACTTATCACATTAATTGTGTCATAAGCAGCAAGGAATCTATCAGAAGATACACGAAAACTATCTAGGAGCAACCTCATTTAAGCTTGAAGTTGTAGATGTTTACAGGAATAACCAGACCAAATACTTGTTGTCGTCAAAATATAAATACAGGTTTATGAACTTAACTCAGAGGAATATCTGATATAAAGCATCTTTTCAAAAAAAATTCTTGATATAAAGTATAACATGTGAACCAAAGATATGATATCTGTGCTTCTTTTTTTCCTTTAATAAAAAGAGAGGCAGTAGCTGAACTTTTACTAATGAGATTGTTCTATTTGAAGAAATTGTATGGAGATGGAAGTCCTTAAGATAATTGCATCCGAAATTATTATTGAAAATAAAAGCATAAACTGATTGGCGACTAATGCAAAGGAAGTTGTGTTGCCTTTTGTGCAGACAATACTAATATCTTTCTAAATAGGAAAAAAACAAAAAACAAAAGAACTGGATTCTGAAACTCTTTAAGTAGAGATGATAAGATTGTCCTCAAAATGACAGAAATTTTCAAAATGTGCCATGACCAAATGAGTAAGATTTGTGGATTTTCCAAGTAGAGAACAAACCTTGAAAAGCAAAGCACGGTGACGGGATAGACCAATATTTAAGCACCCAATAGGCAGTACACTTGTTTGAAGAGAAGTTCGTAATTCGGTACTTCGTTCTGTCCACCTTGCTAGCATGTCATTGGCATCCTTTACTGGGCCACCCATATGCTCCGTGACAAGCTCAGAAATCCTTTGCACCAAAAGACTAATCTCGGTAACGGGGCAGTCTAATGCAATACAGTGTGCAACTTGTACCAATTCTTCTAGGGCATGATCAATTGCTCGATTGACCATAACAACTTCGAAGCCAAGATCCCCATGGTTTGTTTGGAGATCTGCAAGTGAAGGCATTTTTCCTTGGCTTGCAGGGTCAGAGGCGAGACCATATATGTCGTAAAAACCATCCACCACTTTCTCCTCATAATCAAGCACATTGTAATCCTGGTCAATCGATGATGAGAATAACAAAGGCAAGCTATAATCAACAAAACAATATTATCTCTTTTGCTTTAAAATAAATAAATAAATTCAACACAACAAAAAAATTCATGACCTTCAATCATTTCGTGAAGTATGCAGTATAACTTTTTTTTGCAGAAAGGTAAGTGTGCATTTCAGTGTACTTTAAGCTAGAGCTTCCAAAAAACTGACTTTGAACAAAGTGAAACTTACCAACACAAGATTGTAGAAGCAAGAGGGCTTAAAACTATATTCAAGCATATTTTAGTCTTGATCGATCTAGCTGGACAACCAAATCATGCAAATCGCAAAGGTAAACTATAATCAACAAAGTTGAACATCCAACGGCTGTCGGCTAGAAATTACAGCACAATATAGAAGTTCATAATATTCAGTCATTTCATGAAGTATCTAATCATTGGGGGTTTCTTTTTTGTGGTTTGCATTGTTGATTTGATTAGGACAAGGCGTATACAGATCATTCACATAGCATTACTGGATGCATACGTGGAAGGAATGCATAAGGGAAAATGAGGAGTTTTATTTATATCTGAATTCTTGTTACATCCCATGCTACCACAAGTCTTTAATTACATTTCAAGAAAAATACCCTTCATTTTGAGATACAACATACAAGTCATGGAGTTATTTAATTTCGAATATGTTCCGACCTCTAGAAAGGGGACAACCCTTAGCAAGTCAAAACGGGCGCCCCCAGCCTTGAGGGAGGCTTTACCCGCAATCAACGAAAGCAGTCTTACCCAATGCAAATATTGTGCTACATGAGCACATTGGTCGTGTCCCATCTGATTGTACAAGACCCAGGTCTTAAGAGGTTGCCCAGCAACCATCCCCATGGAGATGCACGACTGGCATCCCACCTGGATCAGGGATACGAACATCTCAGAGGCGCTATTAGTAAGGGGCGACCCTGGTGTCGTGCAATCGGCATGTCAGAGGTGGCCCATAAAGCATAGAGTCCATGACATAAATAAATCCGATCATTTGGCCGCTTAGTATGTGGGCCTCTGATGCGGGACAATTAACCACTTGCTCTAAAAGCTCGAACTGTTAAAGTATGGCGAATTAATCCATTTATCTCATAGCCCAAGCCCCACATCACATGGGTTAGGACCTCGGCCGAACCCCCTTCGTGGGCCCCAAATCACATGAGCCGCCCACCCCGAGTGTGTCCCCGCATCCCACGAGTACCCCGCTCGAGCCCGGTGTGAAACGCGCATTAATCACCCCCGGTGAGGAGTCTCGAACACAAGATCTCCCCCGTGGGCCCTAAATCACATGGGTCACCCACCCCAAGTGTGTCTCTGCATCCCACAGGCTACCCCACTCGAGCCCGATGTGAAAATGCCCCTGCATTAGCCCCAATGATCCACAACAAATGCTTGGTCATCGGTTGCAATAGGGGGAAAAGAAGTGCATTTCCCAACACTTATGCTTCCCTTTCTACAATGGGGATATGGAAATGGACGGCTCCTCTACAACGTTTATAGAATAAGCTTATTCTACAAGGCAATGTATGGGGCTCACCTTGACATGTACATGAGATCCAACCCATCCATCGTGAGAGCCTCTCGCATTACACTTGTATCCCAAAAATATGGATGATCCAATCATGAGGGCCACGAATGTAAAATCATGCTTAAAACCTCTCAAATCCAAAAAGACACTTCAAGGCACCAAATAATCTTCTCAAATTGGATACTTCAACCTCACTGGCATTGCAAAACATAAGAATTGCCATGAACTAGAGATGAGCAACCTAATGAGAAGAATCCTCAACCTTAAACCCTTTTGTGAGACCTTCCATTGGTGTCCTTTGTAGCAATATGCTAAACACTTCCACCACCATCACAAACAACGAAACAAAGAGAGAGAGTCCCCCTATTACAAACCCCGAAAGTACAAAAGAAACCTTGAAGTTACCCATTAACCAACAGTGAAAAGCCAACAAACGGTACACATACATCCATTTCCTTCATCTAACTCAAAACACATCCAATACAGCAAATAGTGAAGGACTTCCTTTTTTAGGAACGTCCAATTTATGTGATCGTATGAGCTTTCTCCATATAGAGCTTGCAAGCCATACCCGATCTCTCCTCTTCATATCTGGAGTCCTAAAATCATGAGCCGCGAGAGACCAATTTAGGATCTATCTTTAAAAAAGGAAAGCCCCACAAAGATTAATGCCCAACACGTGTCTAAGTTTGGATGATGGCACATTCGCACAAACCCCCAATCACGATGATAGGCCTACAATCTCTTAAGCACTCTACCACTTCCTTCTTTCAGACTAATGCAATAGAAGGCGCACCAAGCTCCTTAGCTTATAGATTTCTGAAACAAATTCCACCATTTCACATCCTCCTAGAATCTTGGAACAATGTGGTCTAGAACTCATCTGGCCCAAGGGATTTTTCCACACTACCTTTTTACTTCTTCCTCTTCAGCAATGACATAATCAACCCAATCTACCTTCTAACTTCTTACTCGCCAATGGGGTTAGATTTTAACAATAAAATAGTAAAAGCATTATGATTAATTACCCACTAGACACCAACCTTCATCTTTTACCCAGGCTCTATAACCAACTAAATATTAGATCAATAAATTATCCGCTATTCCAGATAAGTCATCAGCAAATGTATTTTGTCTCATTCAATGATCTAATCACCAAGTGTAACAAACTAGGAATCCATTTTGTTAAAATCTAAAACTAGTCATGTAGCAGCTTCACATGTTGTGGAAAGATAGTAATCAAAATTGAGCAATGGATTGTTACAATAGGTATTTAAGAGAAAGAAGCATGGGATTCTTAGCATTCTTTCAAGTGGAGGAAATTCAAACATATGGATGCATCCCAATTCCCAACAAATTCTATAAAGCAGGGCCCATCTATCTAGACATGAGTAATCTTCTAAAAATGTACTTAATCTAGACTGTTGAAATTGTGGGCCCCATGATAGATACTAATTGTCCAATCAATGGTCATTTGCCCATTGATTTTGGACCATTGAATGTTTACTTGTTAAGCACCAATCTAAGTGAGCACCTACCAAAAGTCTAGGGTCATCTAATCAATGTGATGTTTAGCCCATGCCCCAGTATATATCACCCACATTTTGAAAAATCTTCGTCAATTGCATCAGGTACATTACGGAGGGTGACACGATGAATATGATCAATGAGTAGAATTCAATCTCTTACAAATATGGAAGAAGCAAATGATCAATTAAAACACCGATATCCAACTAGTATGGCTTTCTTATTAGCTTGATCATGAAAAAAGCTTCTCTCACCCAAAAGCTCCTTTTTTAAATATACATAGAACTTTTTAAAGATGAACCAGCTTGTTTCTAGCGATACCAGCCAATGTGGATGGCCAAGCCATGGGAAAGTGTGGAAATTATTCATGGTGACAAAACCAGACAACCCGGAGTATCAGTTGCAACCAAACAGATCAAACTGGCCCATAAGATCTGAAGGGCTGAGTCTGTTGCAGAGATGTACCGGTCCAGTCCGCTGATACACAGAAGTCATGCAAGTTGGATACAACTAGGCAAGGGCAAGGTGTCATCTGAAACCGAGCCTAGTCACTCAGCCAGGTCTTGTAATCATCCCTGCTAGGGAAAATGCATCTGGATATATATGAATGGTTCCTGCCAATCCTTTCACACACATTTGTTCTTTCAGTGAAGTTGACAAGTATCAATTAAAATTATCAGGGATATATCATGCAAGATGGATCACACCACAGTGGTATTCTCTCATCATATGTAAGGCTGTGTTTAGATGCACTGTTGAATTGGATAGAAACATTTAATTCATCCAAGGGGAAATGAGAATATTGTAATTTCCTTTTTTAGAGTTGGAATTGATGGACTAGGCTCCAAATGATATTTATGGTCCATCCAACTTCGACTTGAAGGGAACTGAGGTCTTCAAACTGCACACTGTGGAAGCTAATTACAATTGGGTTATTTGCACTTAGTTTAACTGATTGTTGCAGTCCAATTCAGTAGTGCATCCAAACATAGCCAAGGTAAAAGTAACACGTGAAGACCCAGAATCTCGGGTCAAGAATTCTCTGCCTCAGGCGGAATCCCACAATTCCAGGTCATCCATACATCAAACCTTCATCCTTTAAATGTTTTTTACACTCCAGAGTCCAACTGCCAGCTTGTTCAATCAGGAAAATGCCAATTTCACTGTAAAAGATTGCAATTTCCCATTCACCAATTGTAATTTCTCAGCAGGTGCACAACCCCACTCGGGATTACCCAAATACCCTTGTAATTTTTTGCTGATTACTGCGCCCACAAGAGCTACACATAAACCCTAGTTCACAACTGGTCTGCAACCACTAACCATACAATTCAGGAGGATGTAAAAAAAAAAAAAAAAGTTGAAGAAACAATTCATAAGTGAGACACTAACCCAATAGCGCCGCGACAGTGCCTCCGCAGCTTCTTCTCCGTTGCAGACCAGATCAACCCTGTGGCGTCCAAGGCTCAAAAGCGTCGCGGCAAGGATCTGATCCTTTTCAGGATCTTCGTCCCTGAATCCGGCATTTGAAGAAGATGAAGAAGCACTGATGGCTAGGGCTAGTTGGATTTGGAATTCCTCCTCTGACGAGAAGTAGTCGGCCCGATCAGGAGCTGAAGGGACTGAGGCAGCAGTGGTGGCAGCAGCAGGAGAAGGAGAGGAGGGACTTGCTGGAGAGTAGCCTGAATTAGAAGCGGAGGCCATACGGTGGTCTGACCCACATGAGGGTGGGGAAGAGATCTCATTGGACGGTGATGATGATCTCTGCGGCTGACTAGTGGGGTCGTGGCTGCTGCTGTTGCTACCGCCGAAATGAAGCTTCTTGAAGATGTGTTTCATCGCCTCTTCGTTTTTTTTCCTCTGCTTCCTTCTTTCTTCAGCGTTTCTTCGTCGACAAGGATTGTAGAGGAGGTGACGAGGGAAGACGAAAATAAAGAGGGTGGGCTGGGGTAAACATAAACGAGAATTTTCCAAGGCTGCTCCTGAGAGTAAGACCCGTGCTAGGTTAACACACGTGTGGGTCGACAAAGGACGCGGATTGCGTGTGGTGGTGACCCGACGTGGCGGGAGAGATGGTCAGGGAGAGGTGAGACCCCGGCCTCACCCAAGACGGTGCAGTCCTTACCGTGGGGCCCACCTTGATGTATGTATCATGTATCCACGCTGTCCATCCGTTTTTCCAAATCATTTTAGGGCATTATCCTAAAACTGACGCAGATCCAATTATCAGATGGACCACACCATGAGAAACAGTGGTGGTTGACCGTCCTCCCATCCAAAACTTACCCCAAAAATACTGTAGTGTTTGTCTACCATCATCTATTGATAAAGTAACGTAATCCTAGATAAGTGGAAAAACAAATATCCACTTGACCCCAAATTTTTGTGGCCCACTGATAGCCAATCACCATTGTTTCTTATGGTATAATAGTCCACTTGATAATTGGATTTATTTCAAATTTGGAATAATGCCTTAAAATGATACTGAAAAAAGGTCTCATGGCAGGTTAGGGTGAAATTAATTCAATAGCTTTTAATACGATGTAATAAAGGTATCTACCTCAATATTTGAAGCCATTATTTATGTAGCTTTTTTAGTCACTTTTTGTATTTTTTTAGGATGAAAATTGCCCACATGATAGTCGTTCCTTCGTACGATGGTAACTTTCTGCTGAAGTCGAGAGGACCTTTTGAAAATGGCGATGTGGGCTCCACTAAATCAATTATAAGAGCCACCCCTTGGCCGATTTGATCCGTTCATTTTAATCAAACAATCGTGAACCCACAGTAAGATCATTTAAATAAAAATTAATAATTTTAAGTTGTTTGTGGCCCACAACTGCATTAATATTATGAGTTAATTTCGAACTATTTGATAGTTTGCAGAAAATATATGTATATTGATATATTTCTTTACACGGTTTTTGACAATATATAACAACATCTATGGTCTATATTTGGCTATTCTTACATCACGACAGTCACTAACATTCTGGCTAATTTAATTAAAAATGGACAACTGACCCTATGATCGAGGAATAGACACCTGAAATATCCTCCTTTGATTGCTTGGAGGAGCAACTCACGCCAATACTCCCCCTCAAGTTGTTGCGTATAAATCACTGATGCCCAACTTGTCAAGTGAGTTGTAAAAAACTTTACTGCACACTGCTTTTCTGAGTATGTCTGCCAACTGGTCTTCGGACTTCACAAATGGAAAACGGATTATCTTAGCCTCAAGATTTTGTTTGATGAAATGTCAATTGTAATGACCCTGAAAATTTTGTGCTAATCTTTCCTTAGTAGCTTTTGGGGTAATTAGCGCTATACTCGATTGCTTGTGAAATTTGCATCAATCACTTTAAATTGTATCTGCATGACTCAAAACTTGTAGAATAGTTAGCGCTATGTTACTCTGAAATCTGAGATCCATTGCTAAATCCAGTTGTTCTTAGGAATTTTTGGAAGTTCTGGATTGGACCTGGACCGCACGTCGAAAGTCCGATAGCGATGATCTTAGGCTGTTGTGGTCACCATGTTGGGCTTGGTCATCACCTCAAAAATCAAGTCCATGTGATGTTCTGGGTCGATTTGATTGAGTCTGGAGTGAAGAGTGTGAGAACGGTTGGAAATTTATTAAGCTTTTATGAAATCTGAGTCGTGTCGCTTGCGCGACGATTTTAAGCAATCTGACCGTTGGATTCTGACCCAATTTCACCCTCTGATCAGGGAAGGTGGCCCAGGCATGTCTTTGTACTTGTGGACCTGATCGAGATTCTGTGACCGTTGAATTGAGTGTGGTCTGCCACGGCTGATCTGAAAATCTGGTTGGTACGAAAACTCAGCTTGACCTAGATCCATGGTCAGTAAGCTTAAGTCCGACCTTTCGTGGTAATATGCCCATCAGAAGTTCTTCGTTGGATCGTAAGAGGCTGATTTTGGTTATACCATAAGTATACCTTGGACTTGGGGTTATTTTCATCAATATTAGGCCTATTTATAGTCCTTATGTAACGACCTTGGAAATTTTGTGTTAATCTTTCCTTAAGTAGTTGTTTTTGGGGTAATTAGCGCTATACTAGATTGCTTGTGAAATTCGCATCAATCACTTTAAATTGTATCTGCATGGCTCAAAACTTGTAGATTAGTTAGCGCTACGTTACTCTGAAATCTGGGATCCATCGCTAAATCTTGTTGTTCTGGAGAATTTTTGAAAGTTTTGGATCGGACCTGGACCGCGCGTCGAAAGTCCAATAGCGATGATCTTAGGCTGTTGCGGTCACTAGGTTGGGCTTGACCATCACCTCGAAAATCAAGTCCATCTGATGTTCTGGGTCGATTTGATTGAGTTCGGAGTGAAGAGTGTGAGAACAGTTGGATATTTAATAAGTTTTTATGAAATCTGAGTCGTGTCGCTTGCGCGACGATTTTAAGCTATCTGACCGTTGGATTCTGACTCAATTTCACCCTCTGATCAGGGAAGGCGGCTCAGGTATATCCTAGTGCTTGTGGACCTGATCGAGATTCCGTGACCGTTGAATTGAGTGTAGTCCGCCACGGCTGATCTGAAGAGCCGGTCGGTACGAAAACTCAGCCTGACCTAGATCCATGGTCAGTGAGCTTAAGTCCGACCTTTCATGGTTATAGGCCCACCAGAAGTGCTTCGTTGGATCGTAAGAGGCAGGTTTTGGTTATACCCTAAGTATACCTTGACCCTGGGGTTATTTCCATCAATTTGAGGCCTATTTAAAGTCCTTAAACCCTAGCCCTCTTTTCCATACGAATTTTCTCTAACCCTAGCTTGGAAAGAGAGTGGAAAAGAGAGAAAGTGAGAGAGATAAGTTGGTGAATCATCTTGGATTCTTTCTTGTTCTTCTTCATCTCTGAACCTTCACTTTGAATCGTTATTCTGACGGTTCTGAGTTCATTTTGGGGTAAGTTAACCTAACCCTAATCTGTGTTAGAGCTTAGAATAGTCTTGGTGTTGTTGTATCTCATTTCTATTCTTGCTTTAGGGTATCCTATCGCCGTTGACGAAGACAACTCGTCTAAATCAGTTCGGTGTTTCTTTCCTTGCTTAAGGTGCGGACTTTAAGTGTATAGGTTATGGTTTTCAAGGCTTTCAATGCCAGTTAGTGATTTATTCTTGTTATGGATGAGCTTTCACATGCCAAATGTTGTGTTTACGTTGCTTTCCTGATATGCATGTGTTATATTGAGATTTGTGTATTCTATGTGTATGTATAAAGTACCGTATACGTATAAATTATGCACTTGTGTTTGCCATGATTATTTGTCATGTACGCATGCTAGATGTGTGTATGACAACTCCTTGGTAAAAGGAATTATCTAAATGCATGTATTTCAACATACGTCATGTATGTTGTATCATGTACTCTAAGTGTTTGTAGAAATGCATGAATGATCTAAAGTGTAACTTATTACACTAATTGCGGGCGTTGAGAAGTGATTCTCAACACTCCTATTGATGTGCATGATTTCCTTTATGCCAGTTACATTCCATGTTATTTAAATTCAAGCATTACTTGTGCTTACATTTATGTTAAGTTGATATTCCTCAGATGCGTATGTACCATGATTTAAGTTGTTGTTCCATTACTGCTTTACATTCAACATGAATATCTGTTGTAGTGTAAGGTGTGTGGGACTATGCATTAGTCCAAGAAATCGGTAATCGACCATATGTTCGTGGTTGAGGTTGCTTTCGCCACGTAGGACGTATTAGACGAACCCGAGCCGTATTAGAGTTGTCGGCAGTGGTTTGGCCACGCGGAGTGTTTGCGCACTCTATGTCACTCAATTCAACGTGCGCTCGTGCTAGTCGAGTACGTCAAGTAACCCGATTGTCCGATGTATGTTCACCATGTATGGACGCTACTGCTTGAATCTAGGGTATCGAACTTACCAGTGAAATCTTAATAACCATGGTACCTTGATCCACTAAGACTCATGAGCCGGACATGGTGGTATGGGACACCGTGGTTGAGCTGTCGGCCTACGCTGGGGTGACGAGCCTCCCCATAGTGATCAGTGAGCAATTAAACTCGTGAGCCGATTATGGTGGTATGTGACACTATATTCATGCTGTCGGCCTACATTGATTGGTGACGAGCCCTTTGTAGTGACCTCGAGCATACCTGGATACCGCAATGAGGTGACGAGCCGAACTGTGGTAGTAAAGGTGTGAAAGGCGTGCATTAATTGATGACGAGCCCTTTGCTACGACCTCAAATATATGATCGTATGAGATGTCTAGGACTGACGATCCTAGAATGGATCACTGTTTGGATGGTGATATGAGGAAGGTATCTTAGCTTCCCGATTCTGCTGTGTAAAATGGATTAATAACAACTTGGTAATCATATCCATGCACCGCATTTGCATGTGCTTTGTAGATGTGGTGCACTTTAAGGTGGTGTCATGCGTAACGTAAGATGAAGACGCTGAGGGTGTACGCGTGAGGGCACGCATCATTTTGCATACATCCCTGCATTAATAAGAGTACTTAGGATTTATTTAATTGTTCTGCTTTATCATTACTGTTTGATTGAACTGATAACATGTTAACCAGTGCCTTATTGTTCTACTGAGTTGATCACTCACTCACACGTTTCTGGGGCGGTGTTAAACACCCACCAGACTCTGTCTTAGGTTCTGATGTTGCAGATGTGGATGCGACTTCTGAGGCAGAGCGGGAGATGGATGATAATGAGGTTGCCTTATCTTATATGCAGTTTTCAGACGGGTTCTAGCGAGCTTTGGTCTGATGCGCGGGATGCTGGGATTATTTTTGGAAATTTAAATGATGTAACTTGATACTTATAATTTTGTTAAATAACACTTTCATACGACCTGGCTTGTATATGTACTTCAGGGATTTACACTTGTACACATATTTTTCTATAAGTCTTCCACTTGCTTTATTCACTTATTCCTGAATCATATCTGTGTTTTGGCTTAATCTATTCCATGTTTTATGCACTAATACAGTCAACATACATCCATCATTAAATATGTTGCATAAGTGATGTTTTGGAACTCGGGAGCTGAGTTATGCTCGACCCCCGAATTTCAGGGCGTTACACCTTAAACCCTAGCTCTCTTTTCCATACGAATTTTCTAACCCTACCTAAGAAAGTGAAAGGAAAAGAGAGAGAAAGTGAGAGAGAAGTTGGTGAATCATCTTAGATTCTTTCCTGTTCTTCTTCATCCTTGAACCTTCACTTTGAATCGTTATTCTGACGATTCTGAGTTCATCTTTGGGTAAGTTAACCTAACCCCAATATGTGTTAGAGCTTAGAATAGTCTTGGTGTTGTTGTATCTCATTTCTATTCTTGCTTTAGGGTATTCTATCGCCGTTGACGAGGACAACTCTTCTGAAATCAGTTCGGTGTTCTTTTCTAGCTTAAGGTGCGGACTTTAAGTGTATAGGTTATGGTTTTCAAGGCTTTCAATGCCAGTGAATGGTTTATTCTTGCTATGGATGAGATTTCACATGTCAAATGTTATGTTTATTTTTGCGTTCCTGATATGCATGTGTTATATTGAGATTTGTGTATTCTATGTGTATGTATAAAGTACCGTATGCGTATAAAATATGCACTTGTGTTTGCTATGATTATTTGTCATGTATGTATGCTAGATGTATGTATGACAACTCCTTGGTAAAAGGAATTGTTCAAATGTGTGTATTTCAACATACGTCATATATATTGTATTATGTATTCTAAGTGTTTGTTGAAATGTTTGAATGATCTAAAGTGTGATATTTCAACCTAGTATGGGCGTTGAGAAGCGATTCTCAACTCTCCCACTAGTGTGTATGATTTCCTTCATGCAAGTTATATTCCTTGTTGTTTAAGTTCAAGCATTACTTATGCTTACATTTATGTTAAGTTGATATTCTTCAAATGCTTGTGTACCATATGATTTGAGTTGTTGTTCCTTTACTGTTCTACAATCAATATAAATATTTGTTATAGTGGAAGGTGTGTGGGACTTTGTATTAGTCCAGGAAATCGGTAATCGGCCTTAAGATCGTGGCTGAGGTTGCTTTCGCCACGTAGGACGTATTAGACGAACCCGAGTCGTATTAGAGTTGTCGGCAGTGGTTTGGCCACGCGGAGTGTTTGCGCACTCTATGTCGTTCAACCCAACGTGCGCTCGTACTAGTCGAGTTCGTCAAGTAACCCGATTGTCCGATGTATGTTCACCATGTATGGACGCTACTGCTTGAATCTAGGATACTGAACTTACCAATGAAATCCTATTAACCATGATACTTTGATCCGTTAAGACTCATGAGCTGGACATGGTGGTATGGGACACCGTGATCGAGCTGTCGGCTTACGCTGGGGTGACGAGCCTCCCCGTAGTGACCAGTGAGCAACTAAACTCGTGAGCCGATTATGATGGTATGGGACACTATATTCGCGTTGTCGGCCTACATTGATTGGTGACGAGCCCTTTGTAGTGACCTCAAGCATGCCTGGAAACTGCATTGAGGTGACGAGCCTTAGTGTAGTAACGAAGGTATGATGGGCGTGCATTGATTGGTGACGAGCCCTTTGCAACGACCTACAACCATATGATCATATGAGATGTCTAGGACTGACGACCCTAGAATGGATTACCGTTTGGATGGCGATATGAGGAAGGTATCTTAGCTTCTCAATCCTGCTGTATGAAAAGGACTAATAATAACTTAGTAATCATATTCATGCACCGCATTTGCATGTGCTTTGTAGATGTGGCGCACTTTGAGGTGGTGTCATGCGTAACATAAGATGAAGATGCTGAGGGTGTACGCGTGAGGGCACGCATCATTCTGCATACATCCTTGCATTAACAAGAGTACTTAGGACATGTTTAATTGTTCTGCTTTATCATTACTACTTGATTGAACTGATAACATGTTAACCTGTGCTTTAGTGTTCCACTGAGTTGATCACTCACTCCCACGTTCTGAGGCGGTGTTAAACACCCACCAGACTCTTTCGTAGCTGATGATGTTGCAGATGTTGAGGCGACTTCTGAGGCAGAGCGGGAGATGGATGATGATGAGGCTGCTTTCTCTTTTATACAGTTTTCAAACGGGTTCTAGTGAGCCTCGTTCTGATGCGTGGGATGATGGGATTTCTTTTGGGAATTAAATGATGTAATTTAATACTTGTAATTTTGATAGCAACACTTACATTACGACCTAGTATGTATATGTACTTCAGGGATTTGCACTTATACACATATTTCTATAAGTCTTCCGCTTGCTTTCTTCACTTATCCCTGAATTATATTTGCTATTTGGCTTAATCTATTCCATGTTTTATGCACTAATACAGTCAACATACATCCATCATTAAATATGTTGCATAAGTGATGTTTTGGAACTCGGGAGCTGAGTTATGCTCGACCCCCGAATTTCAGGGCGTTACATCGATCCACTTCCACATGTTTGGTCCGGTCATGCTGGATAGAGTTACGGGAAATATCAATAGCAGCTTTATTATTGCAAAATAAATTCACCTCACTATCTAGGGCAAAACCGAGTTTAGGCAGTAGTCTTTTAAGCCAGAGAAGCTCACAAAGACCCTTAGTCATTCCATGAAACTCAACTTCTGCACTTGATAACACCACCATTTTCTGCTTCTTACTTCTCCATGTGACCAGGTTTCCTCCAACAAATGTGAAATAGCCCGAGGTCGACTTCCTATCTGAAATGTTTCCTGCCCGGTCTGCATCTGTATAACCTTCAACCCGTAAGTGACCATTTCTTGAAAACATGAGTCCTTTCCTTGGGGAAGACTTTAGATATCGAAGATTCTGAATTACTGCATTCATATGATCTTCACTCGGGCAATGCATAAATTGACTTACTACACTCACCGCATAGGCAATATCAGGCTGTGTATGTGAGAGATAAATGAGTTTTCCAACCAATCTCTAATACCTTCCTTTGTCGATTAACACTTGGTTTGGATACTCTCCAAGTCTGTGATTTTGGACTATTGGTGTGTCTGCGGGCTTACAGTCTAGTAGTCCAACCTCGGATAATAAGTCTAGAGCATACTTTTGTTGATACAAAAATATGCCCTTCTTGGATCGAGCCACTTTAATCCCTAGAAAGTATTTGAGACCTCCCAGATTCTTTATCTCAAACTCTGTCGCCAAATGTTCTTGGAGTCTCACTATCTCTTAAGGATTATCTCCCGTAATAATCATATCATCTATATAGACTATCAATGAAATCACCTTGCCTCTTTGATGCTTCAGGAATAGAGTATGGTGGAGTTACTCTATTGGAAGTCATATTTCCTCATCGCCAAACTAAGCCATCCAAACTAAGCTCGAGGAGACTGTTTCAGGCCATACAAAGTTCATTATAGCTTGCATACAGCTTAGTTTCTGAAGTTGTTGTATATCCTGGAGGGACATCCATATAGATTTCTTCTTCAAGATCACCATGGAGGAAGGCATTTTTTACATCAAATTGATGCAATGGCCAGTCGAGATTAGCTGCAAGGGATAGCAAAACCCTCACCGTATTCAACTTGGCCACGGGAGAGAGTTTTTTGGTAATCTACGCCATATGTTTGCGTATAGCCCTTTGCTACTAGCCTTGCTTTGTATCATTCAACGGATCCATCGGCTTTGTACTTGTTGGAGAACACCCATTTACACCCCATTGTTCTTTGACCTTTGGGCAGTGGAACAAGAGTCCATGTCCCATTCTTCAATAGTGCCTCCATCTCTTCCTTCATAGCTTGAATCCACCTTGGATCTTTTAATGCCTCATCAACACTTGTAGGAATATGGCACATGGAGAGTTCATTCACGAAGTGCTTAAGAGGTTCGGAAAGCCTCTTTGAGGACACATAATTGGCAATTGGATATTTAGATCTCTGCTCTTCTACATCAGGAGAGTATTGGTTCGGGGGTTTGCCATGATTTTGTCTGAAAGGTAGCTTACATCCAACATGGTTATCAACATCATTGGAAATGTTAGGAATAACAGGAGAGCTTACCTCAGCGATATTCTCAGAAGATGGGTCGTTGGATACTGTGGAGTAGGGAGGTGCTTGTTGTTCAGCTTCGGGAGGTAATGTAACGCTCTGAAAATCGGGGGTCGAGTAGAAACCCAACTCCTGAGTTCCAACACATCACTTATGCAACATATTTAATGATGGTTGTATGCTGTTTATATTAGTGCATATAACATGAATGAGATTAAGTCAAAACAGCAAAACATAATCCAGGGACAATTGTAGTACGCAAGCGAAAGACTGAAACGAATATATATAACTTTATAAACCAGTATAGGTCCCCAAAGTATATATGCGTTGCCAGGTCAATAATTATAAGTACTGTTTCAAAAATACAAATTTCTAAAAAAAAAATGTGATATTCCACAAGTATGACCCTGAAGCCTCGTCGATCAGAGCGGTCTATATAAACCTGCCTGAATACTGCATATATGAGAAAGCATCCTCATTGTCTACGAAGTCCGCCTCTGCCTCATCAGTCGGGTCTCCATCTACAACTAAGACAGAGTCTGGTTAGTGTTTAAAACACCGTCCCGTAATGTGGGAGTGAGTGATCAACTCAGTGGAACAATAAAGCAAAGGTTAACATGTTCTCAGCTCAGTCAAGCAGTAATGATAAAACAACACAATCAAACATCCCTAAGTACTCTGATTAATGCAAGAATGGTATGTATAAATGATGCATGCCCACGCCTGCACTCCCTCTGCGATCTTCATCTAACGGTCGCACACGTCAGTCACTTCCTCATGCTCTCTACTTAATGCCAAACGACACATGCAGTGCAGTGCATGAGCGTGATTACCAAGTTCTTATTAGTTCTTTTCATACAGCAGGATTGGGAAGCTAAGGTACCTCCCTTATATCAATTCCCAAACGATGATCCATTCTAGGGTCGTCAGTCCTAGTAAATCTCATACGATGTTACGGTTCTAGGTCGCTACAAAGGGCTCGTCACCTTATCAGTGTAGGCCTAATTTGTACTCTTATTGCTACAGAAAGGCTTGTCGCCTCTACGCAGTCTTAGAGTACGCTCGAGGTCACTACAAAGGGCTCGTCACCTTATCAGTGTAGGCCGACAGCTCGAATACAGTATCCCGTACCACTGTATTCAGCTCACGAAGCTGTGTTACTCACTGGACACTACGGGGAGGCTCGTCACCCCAGCGTAGGCCGACAGCTCGATCATGGTGTCCCATACCACCATGCCTGGCTCATGAAGTGGATCGAGATACCGAGGTTAAAGGGGTTCTTCCACTGGTGAGTTTGGTACCTTAGATTCAAGTAGTAGCGTCCATATATAGTGAACATACATCTGGTCAATCAGATTACTTGATGAGCTCGACCGGTACGAGCGCACATCGAATTGATCGACATGAAGTGCACGAGCACTCCATGTGGCCTAAACACTGTCGACAACTGAAGTACGGCTCAGACTCATCGAACACGTCTTGTGGGGCGAAAACAACCCCGGCTACCAAATCAGGGCCTGTTACTAATTGCCTGGACTATATCGCAGTCCTAAACATATCCAATTCCAACAAGTATTCGTATGAAATAGTCAAAGCAATAATAAACACATAATTCTAATCCTACAACCATTTGAGTATGTTATGAAGTACAACATACACAGGAATTCACATATGCGCATTTCGTAAATAAAACAGACAATATAATATAAGTTGCATGGAGGAAATCATACACATAGTCAAGGTAGTTGAGAATCTTATCTTAACACTCATATAAAGTACCTGATGCCAAGTACTTGCTCATTCAGACATTTTTATAAACACTTAGACTACACCTTTTTAACATACACAACGTATGTTGGCCATAACATATACTGGGGTAAATCCCTTCGCTAAGGAGTTGTTGCACATACAACTAGTATAAACACATGACAATTAATCATGGCAAACACACTTTCAAATTTCATATGTATATGATATTTTCTACAAATACATGGAATACACTAAACTCCATATAGTTCATATATATCTGAAATACGAAACAAACATCGCATTTGGCATGTGAAATAGCACCCACATCAGTAATAAACCATTAACCGACATTGAAAGCCTTGAAAACCATAACCTATACGTTTATAGTCCGCACCTTACGCCGGTAAATGCGTAATGGATTCGTTTTAGACACTTAGTCTTTGTCAACGGCGGATTGACAACCTATAACATGAATTAGGTTAGCTATTTCATAAATTACATTATCTGAAGCCCTAACATGGATTAGGGTTAGGTTTTCTTACCCAATTACGTTGTCGAAAACGCTGGATTTGTGATACAGATGGGGTGGCTAAGTGCGTGGAGCAACGGGATCAAATCCCAGGATGAATCTCCAACTCACTCTCTCACTTTCTCTCTCTTTCCTTTCCTTTTCCTCTGATCTCTTTCTTAAGGTTTTAAAATTCATATGGAATATTAGAGAGGGGGTTTAAGGCCCTTATATAGGCCCAGGTTTGATGGAAATGGCCCCAGGGCCAAGGTATACTTCGGTTATATCCAAAGGGCATCTGTTTCAGCCCATCGGAGCACTTCTAGTGGCCCATTTTCCACGTGCGATCGGACTTAAGCTCCCTGATCATGGATCTAGGTTAGGCTGAGCTTTCGTTCCGATCGGGTTTACAGATCAGCCGTGGCAGACTAGTTTCAGTTTAACGGTCACCGGCACTCGATCAGGGCCACAAGTACACCGACATATGTGGGACATTTCTTTTAATCCGAGGGTGTATTTGGGTCTGAATCAGACGGTTTGAATCCATATATTTGGCCCGTAAGCGACACGACTCAGTTTACTTAAATTCGAATTTTATTTCTAAATATGTTCACGTTTCTCACACACTTTGCTCCGGGCTTAAGTTGTGCGTTTCTGGACACTATTAAGACTTGATTTCCGAGGGGGTTGTCAAGTCCAGTAATGCGGTCATAACTGTATAGTTTTGCGATTATCGGACTTTCGACGTGCTGTCTAGGTCCGATACGGAGTTTCGGTGTGCTCCCGAGAACATCCGGGTTTAGGGATGGATTCTAGATTTCAGGGTAATGTAGCGTCAATGATTCTGTACGGTTTGGGTCTTGCAGATCATATTTAAAGTGATTAATGCTAATTTCACATGTACTCTAGTTTAGCACTTACTAATATTAACCTAATTTCTAAAGGTTTTGGTCCTGGGCGATTTCTGCCTGAGGTGGTACTCGGGTCCTTGTACGGATTTTTCTAAGACGTTACAGGTAAATTCTGAGATTCCGTTGGCTCTGTGTTCGGCTCTTTATTCGGCTCTGTTAGTTCCTCGGTAATTAATTGTGATTCAATATCATCAAACTCTGGCCATTCAAACCTTAGCCAATTCAACTCTTCATCTCATGTCTCCCCCTAAAGAGAAGAATTGGATGTTACAGGAGAGAAGAACATCTCGGTTTCAAGAAACGTGACATCCATAGTCATATAGGTGTGTCGAGTGTTGGCGTCGCAGCATCGGTATCATTTTTGATGCAAAACATATCCCAAGAAAAGGCAATGACGAGCACAAGGGTCAAGTTTCGTGCGTTGATTCTTGTGAAGGTGTATAAACAGCACGCAACTAAAGATGCGAGGTGGGAGCATCAGCGCTGTGGGTAAGGGGACATACGTAGACAAGACTTGTAGTCGAGTCTAAAATTCTAAAGCTTTGGAGGGCATCCGATTAATCAGATGGATGGCGGTGGCAACTGCATCAGCCTAGTGGACGCTTGGTACATTAGCTCCAAGAAGGAGCGCCCTAGTAGTCTCAAGAATGTGACAATTTTTTCTTTCCGTAATACTATTCTACTGCGGAGTCTAAGGACAGGAAGTTTCATGAATTAAGCCATGATGATGAAAATAATCACGAAAATGGTGATTCACATATTCGCCACCATTGTCGAAGCGAAGGATCCGAACTTTAGTAGAGAACTGAGTTTAAACTATTTCGTGAAAGGATTTAAACACAGTAAAGACCTCATCCTTGTGTTTCAAAAGGGAAAGCCGAGTCATCCGGGTACAATCATCAACAAATATCACAAACCAACGGAAACCAGAGAATGTAGACTTTGAAGACAGACCCCACACATTAGAATGAATCAAAGCAAAAGGAATGTCACTCTTATCTATGTTTAAAGGGTAAGTCAGTCGATGACTTTTAGCTAAAGTGCAAGTTTCACATTTAAAGCCTAAAACCGATAAATCCGTAAATAAAGTGGGAAACAAATGCTTCAAATACCCAAATGAAAGATGACCTAATCGATGGTGCCAAAGCCAAATCTGCTCCGCTTTGAGATCGCTTGGATGGTGCATTATGGTGTGCTCTACCCACACTTAAATCTTCCATGTAATAGAGCCCCCCCCTTCTTAGTACCATGCCCAATGATCTCCTTCATGAGAATATCCTGAATAATACAAAACACAGGGTAAATGAGCACAACACAATTCAGCTCTTGTGTAATTTAACTTACTGATAAAAGTTTGTGAGAGAGAGATGGCACAAGCAAGGTATTAGATAGAGGTAGGGCTGGTGAAAGAATCACAGTTCCAGCCCTTGTTACCGATGAAACAATTCCATTAGCATTAGCAATGCTTTTCCGCCGAGGAGACGAATATTGAGAAAAATCGTTTGCATCAAACGTCATGTGATCGGTGGCTCTAGAATCAAGTATCCACAAGTTGCAATCAGTCTCTCTATGAGACCTGAGTAATGCAGTACCTTGGTTAGAGATGGAACACTCGGCTGAACAAGGGACAAGTGCTGTAGTTTTGCTGTCATTACTACAGTTGTGCCTTCTCCTATAGTCCCCGCAATTTCTACCCATGCCATTGTAGCCTTACCCTCTGCATCACGCTGTTTCTTAGCTTGGAGTTCATGCCACCACTCAGGATACCCATGAAGCTTAAAACAGGCCTCACGGGTATGCTTTGCACTGCCACAATGAGTGCATTTTCCACTATCTGCTGCAAGTCGGGTTTTAGTGTTTGAACCCAATTTTTCACCATTCAAAGAGAGTCCTCCTGGACCCGAGGAAGTGGGTGGGTCATGCTTAAATCTTTTAGAGGCTAAGACAGCCCCTGGTAGAGTATCCAAGTTATTATCTGCAGCCATTACTACTTGACATGTCGCCTCTCTGCGGACATGATCATAGGCTTGCTCCAGCGTGGGTAAAGGCTGTATCTGCAGAACATCGCTCTGGATATTGTCTAGCTGATCATCCAGTCCATCTAAAAACACATAGACTTGATCCGCTTGAAGAATATTATTATAGCGTTGAATGTCAGCAGCACACTCCATTGGATTTGGGCGACAGAAGTCAATTTCACGCCACAATCCTTGGAGTTCATTGTAGTATTTTTCAAGGGATCCACCTGCTTGTTTGAGCCGAGTTACACGCCGTCTAAGGTCATATACTTGTGAAGTGTTGCTGCCATCAAAATATGTTGTGGCTATTGCATCCCAAACTGCCTTAGCTGTGGGGAACCGAATAAATTTCCAATGAGAGAAGCATCCATGGAGTTGATCAACCATCCTTTGATGATAGCATTGTCGGTGTGCCATTGTCGGAAGGTGGAATCCATCTGTGAAGGCTACGGGAGGTCTCCATTAATGTAGCCCAGCTTGTCCTTACCTGAGATATACATCTCAACAACCTGGGACCAAATTTCATAGTTGGTGTCATCCAACTTGATGCCAATCGATGTAGCTGCAGAGTTGGTTGTGGAGGTTGAGGCTGAAGCTTTGGTCAAGACTTCAGTCATTTTTGTGGTTAATTCGGATAAAATGGAGGAAGATGGTGACTCCCCAGAATGGGAATTAGTGTTGGCCATGGAGGGAGGGAGGTGAAAACGAGGTAGGTGAAGGTTAGAAAATCGAGAATACTAAATGACAGGGAATAACCAGCTTTGATACCATGATAGTTTGCAGAAAATATACATATATTGATATATTTCTTTACACGGTTTTTTACAATATATAACAACATCTAAGGTCTATATTTGGCTATTCTTACATCACAACAGTCACTAACATTCTAGCTAATTTAACTAAAAATGGACAGCTGACCCTATGATCGAGGAATGGACACCCGAAATATCCTCCTCTGGTTGCTTGGAGGAGCAACTCACGCTAATACTATTTCCTCAAATGTAGTCCATCCATGATGACTTTTGCCTTCAAACTTGGACAAATGGCATGAAATTAAAATGCCTTTCATGTGGACAGCTTGGATCAGCTATAAAATTATCAAGTGGGCCCCACACACCTATTTGTGATGGGTTTAATAGGTGGGTCCTTGCGCAAGAAGGCCAGCATTTTCTTTATCTTTCTTCTTCGTTTTTTCACAGGAGGGGACTGTAACAACCCTAGTTTTTTAGCCATAAAAAGATCAGACTAACCAAATAAATTTATTAATTTCTTGATTATTAATAACATTACGGGCATATCGATCTTGCGATCCTTGTTTCAATCTATTAGAGGATTTAAAGATTAAGAGGACAACTATGCGTGAGATCTCGTGTTATAGAGATAAGTTTTACGCAATTCAGCCATGTTAGTCGAGATCAATTTGAATAAGAGATTTTTAAAGGTTAAATCATACTAGGACTTTGAATTATAGAGTAATCTAACTGTTGGATTGCCCACTGAAATTTAAGTACGACGTTGATGATAATAGATCTTGTCGTAAGATAATCATAGATTAATGGATGTTTTAAAACCCAATTAATCTTTTGTGTTTTCCCTTTCTCGAATTTAATGTTGTGGAAACCAATTTATACTATGGATTCAAACCATGTACAAAAGAAAACCATGGCAACAAGGAAATAAGGAAAAACCTTGAAATTTTCACAAAAATTCACAAAAACGTGTAGTTGTGAACAGAGTCGCATAGTGCCACTGTGAGTTATCCAGAGTTACACGATGCCACCGTGGATTCCACAGCGCCACCATGGATATCTATCTATTTTTTTTTCATTTTGCATATTTTTCTTCTTTTTCCCTTCCGAAACTCGTTTTCCAATAACTTTTATGACATGAAAACTTCATTTTATTAATCCTCTAAACAATCTTAATAGGGATTTGAGTCTTAAATTATAAAGCATACTATCGCTTGATAGATTTAGCTATACCAATAACAGGTGAGTGAATTCTGACATGTCTCGTACCTGTATGGTTAAGGTAGATGATATGATCACCATGACTATGACAATTGTTATACTGCTATGACTGATATAATTATTGTGTTAACGTGATCCTTGTTGTTTAATTAATGTTTTAAACATTACTAATGTATATTGAATATGTGATATGTAAAACACCAATATCATGAACTCATTGCTTCTTCTCAAAGAGAGATGTATAAATTGATTACACATGTCGAAGTATGGATATTGAACATGCATTGCATGCATCCATAACATTCTTACACTAGTTCCTAGAGGCATTCTCTAGATGACTATATACACACCTCGTGCCTGGGTTCCTAGAGAATCTCTCTAGATGGTTATGCCTGGTAGATTTGTTGTCAGATGGCCACAATAGTGGAAGCCTACTCACGTAGTATATGTGTGATTGCCTATGCCTACCTACAACATATATTTAACAGGTACAGTTTCAGGTAGATGGATATCCAACCTAAGCAAATGGACAATCATCCCACTTGGCATGCATCTCATGACAACTTAGCATCCGTACTCATACTTGCATATATACCATTTCATCTTTGTTTGTACTATCTTATATTATGTTATGTATGAACTATGTTAGGTTCACTCACTAGCCTGGCTAGCTAACGTTGTGAATTGACACCCATATAGAGATGAATGAAGTAGGAAAATAAAATCAGGCACTGGAGGATCAGGCCGGGTTAACGAATGAGACTCAGGACCAATGGTCGTATTTGGCAGGAGATGAACTAGCTGCATTAGATCGATAATTATGTTCATGTAACTAAAAGATAGAGACATTATCTATTCTTTTAGTTATTGATGCTAAATTAGACATTTCATTATTTATAATTAAGATTTTGCTAAATATTGTATTTGATATTATAGTTAAATAAAGTCCCAAATGGGTGGACATAGTTGATTTTGGAGTTTTATTTTGTGGTTGTGGATTTAATGGAATAAGTATCAATAAAAGACATGAAATGGTGTGGGTGTTTGAATATTAATGTGGTGAGAACTTAGAATATGGTAAATTGCGCCTCCTAACAATTTTTGATGAATGGAATTATGTGCACTTGGTGCATGAGTCATGGATAGTAACTCGGGTGAGGGTGCACACTCTATATCAGAAGTGTGGGGCGTGATAAAATGGTATCAGAGAGAGGCTTCCATTAAAATAGAACGACCTATAGGTTATGTCCCCATACACACTTGCATAATCGATAGATCCTTGAAATTAGAAACTCTATATGCAACTTTTACCCTTGATTGTGTTGATTGACAAATAACTTAAAAACTGAGCTTAGGGGTTGCCAATACACATAATTGTGCAGATAATTGATAGATAAAATTCGAATACTTTCGTTCACAACACCCTGGTAGACAGATCTTTCCTATATTAAAACTTAAAACTCTTTCATAAGACGAGATGACCCTAAAGAAGATGCATAGATTGTGCGATATATCCCAATCAATTAGCATCATTGGCCTTCGCAAACCGATAGTAGACTTGAACGTTCCAGCAGAATCGGAAATGACATATAGAGAACAAGATGAACACGTTGAAAAAGGAGAGGAAATGGAAAATCTTGCCCATCTAGCAGGAAATTTGGGTGGTGTTGGACCTAGCTCGTAACTCCTCTTATCATCGAATGTTATGCGTGCTCAATTTGTAATATCTAGTTCCCAGTCATGGGACATCACATTTGGATTAGTGACTCAGATGGTGGCCATGATGAAACAACATAATCATCAATTCACAACCCAATTGAACATAATAGTAAACATAGGTCAGGCACCTTAGGGCCAGTGAAATCCAACCTTTGTAATACATGAGTAACTAAGTGGAGTGAACCTACTGGAGAAATTCACAAAATTACAATGGCCAGTGTTCAAGGGCGCTTCAGATCCTACAATAGTAGGAGACTAGCTGACATAAGTTGAGAAGATTCTCGAAGTGATGGATTGCCTAGAGAACCAAATGATCAGGATGACGATGTTCATACTTCAGGGAGAGACAGATATATGGTGGAGAGTGGCAAAAATACTGGTCGCAGCAGCTCATGTGTGGACTTGGAATGAGTTTAGGAGCATATTGTTCAAGACAACCCAAAGTGTATGGCTGCGATGTAGTAATAACTCGGTGGATCGATGTCATACCCACATGGACTTATAATTGTGCCATTTCTGGAATACTCTAGAATTAGAACCAGATCTAAACTTAACTAATGGAATTTGCTTTAAAGAGTAATTGTGAGAGAAACTATTAAGGAAAAAATACTAGAGCAACAAGGATCCACTTATAACCATATCTTAATGTTAATTCATTTAATTCAATTGGATTACTCAACTGGAATCGGAGTCCTATCCTATCAAGCTACATAATAGAACAGTTAAATCATCATTCATTCACTCAAAACATATTTGAACTTCAATTGAATTGGTTCCTACATCATACATCAAAGTATTGATCGTAGGGAATTCAAAGCATTTATTGTGCCCAGAGTCTACAATAAATCAATGGATTTTGCAAATCAATCTCTTGCAAAATATATACTCTTAACTTTTCTAAGCATCCGATGTACCCCGAGTCGACAATGGATCAAAGTAAACTAAAAATATATCTTCATTCAAATAAAATATCAATGAAGAGTTTAACAATCAAATCAAATACTTGAATAAAAGTAAACTAACGTGTTAAGAATAATTATAAGCTTCACCTCTTAGCCCTAATTAAGAAATTAACCAATCAAAGACATTATTAAACTAAAACTCAAAAAGAAAAATATAAAAACCGAATAAAACTGAAGAATTGGAGAGGAAGGACTCCACAGAGGCTCCATAACTCCTTGCTCTACCCCTTTTACCCTAATTCATATCTAAGAAAGTCTAAAACATCCCTTTAAATAGGAAAAATTTACACCGTCTTGAAACTGACTTCAATTTACGCACTTTTGTTATGCTTTGGTTATAGCTGATGATGTGCTTCAGTCACACGGAACGTAGACTTCGGTCACATCGAATTAAATCTCGATTGTAGCCAAATTTACTCAATTTGCCTCTGAAGTACCTATCTCCCTTAGGTTGCACCAAACATCACTTTGGTAGCATCGAACCTGATTTTGGTCAGACTGAATGCGAGCTGAATTAACTCTGGAAAACACTATTTCTTGTTAGACTATTTTGTGCACTTTCGATCGCACCGAATCAACCTTAGGTGGCACCGAACAGTCTGTTATTTCTGTTGTAAAACTTTGTGATTTCACCTGCCTTTTCTCTCTCCTCTGCACTTGGTTTTCTTGCATCTTTGACACTTGAATTCTTCATTAAACACTTCCAAATCTTCAACTCTTCTTTTAGTCATTATTTGACTATTAAATTTTCTCTTTAATCGTCCTTTTCATCTCACCTGTCTAAATCACCACGCATTGGAAAACATATGTAATTGGATCAATTAAGCACATCTCTGCTTATAAAATTGATGCATAATAGTGGGGAAATATATAATATTTCACACTTAACACATATTCCATGAGAAGTATTTCCTCAAAGATTGTCTCTAGAAGATAGATGAGTTTTCAATGTTAGAGCAAGGGCCATAACAATAGAGCAATACAAGGCAAAGTTTGCTGAGTTATCCCGATATGCCCTAAAGGTGGTGGAGGATGAAGAGTACAAAATCCAAAAGTTTGAGGAAGTCCTTCATAGAATATTAGGACCCGATTTACTGCGTAGATATTAAGAAATATTATGAGATCATTAATAAAGCCCTACAAGCTGAAAGAGACTACGAGTGGACCTGCACATAGTTGAGAGTGCATCATAACAGGCCTGTGCCTACTCAACAACAACCGTTAGAAAAGAGACAGTAGAGTAATGCCCCAACCACAACGTTGAATAGTTACGAATGGTAGTTTGCAGAAAATTGTACTTCTTGCATGAAGTACGATCATAAGGCATAATTTTGTAAGACTCGACTCAAAGACATTGGGCAGTTACCACAACTTAAGCAGTCATCCTCATGAATACCTTCCCCTGCACCGACTTAATAGTCTATACATCACCTCAGGCATCCAAACCGTTGCCCTCATACCCTTAGTCATTGCATTCTGCATTTCCTCGACTGCCTTAAAATTAGCAGAATCGCCCTTAACAAACATCACAACTTACAAATTCTAGAGGACAATCATTTAGACAACATCCAATGCAAGCTGAGCTTTACACCATCACACCTACTAAAAGAACTAGAAATGGATAATAATGTCATAGAAGGTACAATTATCATGTTCGATCAGCCCGTTACTATATTGTTTGATTCCAGAGTTTCATTACCATTCGTTGCAACTTCGGTAGTTAAACGATTAGGCGTGAAAGCCGTAGCTCTTAGCAAGTAAATTTTAGTAGAGTCACCTATGAGGAAAACCGCTAGTAGATTTAGTAGTAATAGAGATGGAGTATGGTGTTATCCTAGGAATGGATTGACTTATTTCCTATCACACCAAGATTGACTATCTCCAAGACAATAACTTTCTCAATTCTAGGGATAGCCTTTTTAAATTTGAGGGTGGCAGAAGGATAAAAGAATAGAGCGTATTATGGTGTTGAAAGATGGAGAATCGCAGAGTTGACGTTAGAGAAAATTTTGATCGTAAGGATTATCCAAAAGTTTTTCAAGATATACCAAGATTGCCGCCTAAAAGAGAAGTGGATTTTAGTATTGACCTTGTACCAGGGACCACACCTGTATCGATGCAGCCTTATCATATGCCACTAGTCGAGTTGCAGGAGCTTAAGAAGCAGTTAGAAAAGCTGAAGACTCAAGGATTCATTAGACCAAACACATCACTGTGGGGGGCACCTATATTATTTGTGAAGAAGGATGGGAGGACGTGGCTATATGTTAATTATCGTCAGTTGAATGAAGTAACGATCAAGAACAAATACCCACTCTTGCGTATTGATGATTTATTCGATCAGTTGAAGGGAGCTTGCTACTTTTCTAAGATTAACTTAAGGTTAGGATATTACCAGCTACGGATCAAGGAAGAAGATATTTATAAGATGTCTTTAAGGACACGATACGACACTATGAGTTCTTGGTTATGCTCTTTGGCTTGACCAATGCCCCAACTATGTGTCATGGATTTGATGAACAGGGTATTCTAGTCATATTTGGATTAGTTTATGATTATAGTCACCGAGGATATATTTGAAATTATATGTGGTGGAATGCCACGGGCTATATGCGGAAGCTTGACAAATCTATAGAATGAAGGCTATATATCTTTTTTTTTTTTTTTTTTGGGGGGGGGGGGATTAGGACCAATTTAAATTTAACCCAACTGCTTATTTAAACTAATATGCAAATTAAACTAAGTAATTTAACACTAACACTTCCAAGCCAATAATGGGTCCAATCACATAGACTACAAATTATATTCTAATGAATCGGCTAGTGTATATTTGATAGTGTACATATGTATATGAGATATGCTAACTATCAATACTAATATTCATCTACTTATGCATACATATAACTTATCAATCAATCACATAAGCATAACTACGCAAGTGCTCAATTGACAATCCCAAACACAAGCATGTATATTGGTTCGATTTCCCTACTCCAATCCTGGCGGATGCACTCAACCCATGAGTGTACAAAATTTCACGATTAGAGGTTTTCAATCAGGTTCACCTCTAACCTTTAGAAGCATACACTCCCGCTAAAGGCCTACACAATGACTTGCCCACACACTCACCTGTGTTGGTGGCCTATGTAAGGTCTTATCACGTACACAACGGTGTCGGTGGCTTACTCAAGGACTTACCCATGTACACTCTCTTATTATTGGCCTACACAAGGACTTAAACATGTATTCACTTGTGTTGATGGCGATATAGTCCTACACAAGAACCATGCGAATTTGGGTTACAAACTCTACATTCAATCTTGCACAAGGAAGGAGTGTGTGGATTCTTACATGTTGACAACTTATTTGTTGGATTTACCCTCTTTTATAGTGCTTTCTTGGGTTGCTTGATCGATGCACTCCTGTACTTTAATCAACTCCCCTTTTGCTCCACCGATTGTTCATGCCGATGCTTTATCGAGGCTTTAGCTTCAAGATCAAACACCTTGCATGCAATACTCCATTAAGATGATGAAGGTGATGGGAGTTAGGTAGAATCTCCTACAACTAATGGGAAGTTGAATTCCCAAAGGATTCTCTTTTAAGAACAATTTAAAGGTTGATAGACACTAGGATTTTCTAATAGAATCAGTGTTTAATCTCTAAAGAGGGCTTGAGATCATGATATTCTTATAGAGGAGAATGGAATGCTCATTAGAGTGAATAATCACTAAGAAGAAAGTATGAATCTTAATGGGATAGAACCTATGAGATTTTGTAGAGCTTGAAATGCACTAAGGTCTCTAAAATAATAAAATTCATGAATTGCCCAAAGATCCGAATGTAATATTTATAACAAAAAAGCCCTAATAGATCTCCAACGACTAGTCTTAATCGATCGAGCCTGGCCTTCAATCGATCAAGCTTAGCAAAAAATGGTCCATTGAACTTGCTGGACTGTTTTAGCGATGTTCGATCAATCGAGCTTGATCATTCGAGATGAATTAAAGATTCCTTGATCGATCGATCTCATGTCTCGAGTGCCTAAACTAAATCAAATTTAGGCTAGTTGTTTGTTCGACGTTTTTGGCCATATTCGATCAATCGACTCAATCCATCAAAGTTCACTCGAGTACATTACTAAGATTGTTGGTTTTGGGCAATTTGATTTCCAGTAGCTCGGGACCTCCATAGCCTATCTTATCATATTCAATAAGGCTCCTAAGGCTAATGTATGATCACATAAGATTTTTCTATTAAGGCAATGATCATTTAGAGGTTCAACGGTTATTTTAGGTTAAGGCTATGGTCATGAAGGCCCCTTATTTACCTATTCTTCACTTCCTTGAGGCTCCAATCTTCGTATGTCTTTTGTCTTCAGCTTCCAAGGGCTCAACTGATTTCTTGACACATGGAAACGCGTGATTGACAAACAAGGTGTACTACCAATATTAATATATTCTAAGACTTGTGAAGTTCATGAAAACACTTAAGAATGACGCTACAAACCTTGAAAGAAAATCAATTGTACGCTAAGTTCTTAAAGTATAAATTTTGAAAGGAGAGTGAAATTTCTCGAGCATATAATCACCAAAGACGAAGTTGTAATTGTTCGCTTATACCGCAAGTGTAGGGTTGCGATGTAGTAATAATCTTGGTGAGATTGAAGTTGTACCCACGGGGATTGAAGATGTGCATTTTTTCTAAAATATCTAAGAATTAAAATTAGAAACTAAACTTGAAACTATAATTTAAAGAGATTGGTTGTGAATTTGAAACTATCATATTATGGGAACTAGAGCGCTAAGGATCCACCTGCATGTATCCTAATGCGTCTTTACTTGATTTAATTAATACATCATTTGGAATCAAAGTCTTAATCTATCAAGTTGTGTGATAAAATGGTTAAATCATCATAAACTGTTCCAAAACATATTCTGGACATCTATAGTAATGATCGAGGTATAATAGTCTTGTTGAACTGATTGTAGAGAATTCTAAGCATCTACTATGCCTATAGTCAATGGTAGATCAAAGAATTCTATAGATTAAACAACCAAAAATAAAAGAGAAAGCATTTATGAAATTCCTAAGCATCCACCGTGCCTGGAATTGACGATAGATCAAAGTAATAATCAAAATACTTCTTTAATTCAAACCATAACTATGAAATATCTAACATGAAGATCATGAACATGAATCAAAGTAAGAAAAGTATTAAAATAAACTACAAGCTTCACCTCTTAGCTTTAGCTAAGAGATTAGCCAATCCTAGACATGATTGAAACTAAAACTCTTAAAGAAAAATATGAAAAACTAAGGAAGAAGAAAGAACTCCTTGGAATCTACTACACCTTTGGCTTTGCTCATTTAACCCTAATTTGTGCTTAGAATTCCTTAGAGAACCCAAATATATAGGATTTGTTTGGTAGACTTTGGAAACTGCCTCAAATTTACGCACTTTGCGCAGCTTCGATGTCATCGAACATGGCCCTTTGATGTCATCGAAAGTGGCAGTTCAGGTTAAATTCAAACTGTGCGCCTTTTCTCACTACATAACCTTCGATGTCATCGCCCAATCTTCAATGTCCTTGAACAGGTCTTCGATGTAATCGAAAATGGTTCAGAACTGTCCAATAAGTTGAGCTTGAAAATCTAAAATTCTCCATGTCATCGAACTGGCTTTGACGACATTGAATGTATGCTTGGATGGAATCAAAGGGTCTTCGATGGAATCGAACTTTGCACCCAATTGTCCACCAACAAACTTGATTTTTCATTAGAATCTCGATGTGATCGATTGTCCTTCGACGGCATCGAACACCTTTGATGGCATTGAAGTGTGTTCGATGTCATCGATAGGTCAAGTTTGGCAACTTTGAATTTCTGCACTTTGAAAATTTGATTTTTTTCTTTCTTCACTTGGTTTTCTTAGATCTTGGACTCTTAAAATCTTCAATCTTGGCCTCAAAATATCCAATCCTTGCTTTGGCAATTCTTGAGCATACAATCCATACTTTTAACATTATTTTCACTTCTAAGCTCTCAAATTCACCTCGTAAGACAAACATGCATAAATATATCGATTAAGTGCTATCATGTTCATAAAACCAAGTTATAAACAGGGGAAAATGTGATATTTGACACTCAACACACACCCCAACCAACATTTTGCTACCCCTGAGCAAAACATGTATGAAGCAACTTTCAAATTCTCAATTTTTAAACCTCCTTCGAAAAACAACCTTCTGTGCAATCGAGTATGAATGGATAAGAATCAAAGATGAAAGAGTGATAATTTGAAAATCTAGAACCGAATCTTATGAGTAAACACTTGAATTAAGTCTTCATACACCAATTAACTAATAGAATGGGTATAAACAACAAGTTTCTAATGTACTCAGTGAATCCTAACTTACTTTCTATCATTTCATAATGTTAGCCATGCTCATCACCATAAAGTGGACAAATCGACACAAGCGCTAATTTCGAACCTATTTCCTTTTCTCTTCTTTTTCCAGCTTTCGAATTTTATATCGACGACCATTTTTCCGTCTTTTACTTGAATTTCCTTTGAAACATACATATGTATGGACTTTCTGTCAATCTAACTATTTTCTAGCTGGATCTTTTCTTCGTTTTCATTATTTTTTAAGTGGTCAAAGGATCTCCAGACTTGGTTCCTAACACTTTTCAGTGATAAATGTTCATAACCCGAAGTGTAAGGCCGCGATGTAGTAATAATCTCAGTAAGATCGAGGTCGAATCCACAGGGATTAATCTCGTGAGTATTCTAAAAGCAACTAGAAGTAGAACTAGAAAAAGATGTGAATCTAAATATGAAATAAAAGGAAGTAATTATGAGAGATTTTATTGGAAACTTAAGAAATTCAAAGGTGAGAACTAGGGTGCTAAGGATCCACTTGCAGTGATTAGGGAATCCTCTTGCCTGATTCAAGTAACAGAATTAGAATTGGAGTCATATCCTGTCCAATTGGAAAATACATCAATAAAACCAAATCTAAACTTCCATTGACCTAATTCTCAATAAAGGAGAACTATGATAATTGGTAGGGATTCCATCACCAAACCATGCCCAGGAGATAATGGCAAACAACAGGATTTACTAATGCCATAATCTCAAAGCAGGAGAATTGTGAAGATTAGGAAGGATTCCATCACCCTACCATGCCCAAGAGACAATGGTGACAACAGGACTTACTAATTTCACAATCTCAAATTAGGAAAAGAAGATACTTAAAGCTATTGTAGATATACTGTAACTTGACTTACAATAAACCATTAAAAACTAAAAGTATTCCTTAAATATCAAATTAGAATCCATGGAGTTCAACATAAACATGAATCAGAGTAATATAAATATCCCATCATGCTACAAGCTATACCTCTTAGCCCTAGCTAAGAGGTTTAGCTAACCATAGAAATAATTGGACCAAAGTCTCTTAAGAGAAACATGAAAACAACTAATGAAGAAGAAAAAAATTCTTGGCGATGGCTTCTTCACCCTCTTGCTCCACTCCTTAAACCTTAGAAGATACCTAAGAACATCCTAAGGAGTCCTATTAATAGTTGTGGAACTCCAAATTTCGCACATATTTGGAAAACTCTAGAAACCGCCTCAAATTTGCGCAGTTTACTAAAATAAACCTCTCTCTGTGCAACTTTACAAAATCACCCAGAGTTTCAGAATATGCTTTTTCAAGACGATTTTAGGATTCCTTTTCTTCACTTCAAATTTTTGATTCTCTTCATTCCTCACTTGGTTTTCTTGGATCTTTGGCATGTGAATTCTTCAATATTGGTCTCCTAAGATCCATCCCATGCCCTGGTGATTCTTGAGTATCAAATACATGCTTTTAGCACCCTTTTCAATCCAAGCTCTTAAATTCACCTTGCAACACAAACATGAGTAAAATAAAATATTAAGCATTATCATGTTCATAAAACAAAGATACAAATGGAGGATAATATGCAATATTTGACCCTCAACACAATCCCCAACCAGCATTTTGCTAGTCCCGAGCAAAGTGTGCGAAAAATATTTTGAGAGCCATAGTATAATTTATATAAGTTCAAGTGGTTAAAAAAGCAATCCAGATAATAGAATTCTAAAATATATCAATGTTGTGCATTACCTTCTCCTAAACTCTAGTACTTGGTAGGTTTCATAATCAAGTTTAAAGTATTAATCCTTCAATTATAACAATTCCAAATATTGAGTTCCATGGGTGTATAATGAAGTCTAGACTTATCACAATCAAAGGTTCAATTCGTCACTTTCATGATAACATTGATAATTAAAAGAGCATTAAGGACAACCAAAATCTAAACCGAAACTTGCTTTATATTTCATCTTTTAGTTCCCTCTTTTATACATCTAGCTTTTGATTTTTCCATTGATGGCTTTCACGCTATGTCAACCTTTTTAAAGATCTTTAATAGGTAGCCCTTTTCGACGACAACTGTTTTTTTAGCTGTGTAATTTCTTTTTCTTTCTTTTTAATTCTTCCTATTGAACATGATGGACAAATTCCCCAGGTTGGTTCTTTCCATGCTTAATAATCATCAAGTTAACAATTCAATATTAAATTGACAGTTTAATGTGTAAGCTGGATGTGACATGTGAAATCATGACTCAATCAATGTTTAAAACTTCTAATCGAGGATCAATGACTTAACTAAATTTTGAGATCTCCCAAGTGACTAAAATCCATGAGACATAAGGCATCAACATTAAGTATCTTGCAATTTTAATTCATGGATTAACTTTGAGATCACTTAAATTTGTAGAAAATTCAGAAAATTTCTCATTTTTTCACAATTTCACCCAAAGAATAAGAAAACAACTGTTTAGCCTCCCTAATCCACACCCCCAACCTAACATTTACATTGTCCTTAATGTAAAAAAGATAAGCATTCAATGTAAATGAGGCAACAAAAAGAAAAGGGAAGTGGTGGAAAGGTAGTAGCTGAAGAAGGAATTCTGAGGTTTTTTTTTTCCAAAATATCTCAATATAAAGATGGGTTAGCACAAGAATTAAACCATAAAAAACCAAATCTTCCTAAACAGCAAAAAATAAACTATCCTAAATGGTGAAAAGCAAACTATCCTAACCGACGAAAAGCAAACTATCCTAATCCTAAATTCTTTGAAAGCAACAAACCTAACTAGGAAAACAGGGGAAAACTACTTAGTCATGCTCCAAGGTTCCTCCGGCCAGTATCTTGATAAATTTCTCAGTAGGTTTCATAATAAGATCATCCAAAAGCCCTTTTTGCAATAGGCTTGGATTCCCTGGAGCATGATTTTCTAGAGAAATTTGTGGACCTCAACATAAAGTTTCCTTTTAATCTCCTGAGGTGTACAAAGTACATATGATTCACCTGCAATAGAGAAAGTTTCAGAGTTAGCGCAACATGGTGAATCAGAGACTACAAGTAGATAAAATTTAGAAAAATTCTCAGTAAGTGATGTAATCTCAACATATTCTGAAGTTTCAGGCTTCGGTTTAACTTTCAGCCCCTCCTCCCTTAATGGTAAACATTCAAGATATGTTGAAGGAGGGGCTTAAGAATAAGGGTTCTCTCGGTCAGTAACAACCACCGAGGTATTGTTTTGAAAGGTATTCATTATTTCTTTTATCATCAGATCATTTGAATCTGCAAAATATGCCAAGCGATTTTTCAGAGAGTTGAGATAGCCAGTTGAGAGAGGCTCATTTTCCACATTGAGGTCTATGATAATATGTCTAATGATTCCTTTGTCTTCTCTTAGAATAGAGGGAAACATGATCTCAAGCTCTTCACCTTGGTGAGAGCCAATTGTTACCGGATACATCTCACCCTGCCCTGCATAGACAGATTGTGGATTAGTAGGCGCATTAATGTGAAGATTTTGTTCATTGCTACCACTCAATAGAGACACTATATTGTCAAGGGTTCACAGCTCAGATGATGGCCTTAACTAGGTGGTTTCAAATTCCAGAGTCATATCGAGCGACTCATCTATCTCTCTAATCTTATTGGTCTACACATGCCTCAAAAGAGTTGGAAGGGTTGATTGAAAGAGGCTCATTATCCATATTTAAATCAGGTGTGTCATATGGGTGGAGTAGATCATTATGGTCGACAACTTCTAATACTCGTGATCACTTTCCTGTGCCACAATTGAAATCAATTCCAGTGAATCTTGGGCTGTAAACTCATGATTCTTATCCCAATACTTATCATCTTCCAATTTAGTATAGTTCACAAGTGGGATGAGATCACTTTCCTCACACTGTTTTTTCACGTTGAGTTGAGGCTCGAATAAGCTAGCCTCTTCCTCCTCATTGAAGTCATGCGTGTCATATAACTGGAGCATGTCAGTATCATTATATTTGAAAGACACCCATGTCTCTTGATCATTCCTTTGGACTATCATCGAGATTGACTCTTTGGAAAATTGAATTATATGCTTAGCACAATCCAACTCTTCATTCTCAATTTCAATATTTTCCATAATCGCATCACATAAACCTAACTGTTGTATATCTTTTATAAGTTCTTGAAATCTTTAGAGTGTGTTTTGCTGGATGAGCTCTAGATTTTGTAAAATTATAAAGTGAATTCTCTTGGATCGTTTCTTGTTGGATCTCAGAGGTATAGGACCCAAGAGAATTGTCACTATGATGCATTGTTGATTCAACTTTCCAATCTTGATGTTTCCACAGATTATAAGTAGGGAGTTGGGAATGAAGAATTAGATTGGGTTGAGGCTGGTGTGAACTAGCCTCCTTTAGCATATCAAGGCACGATGTAAGCGCTTCTATCGTTCTTCTGATGCCAATAAAATTGTATGTGTAACCCTAAAGTGACTCCTCTTGGATCGTTTCTGGTTGGGTTTCAAATTTAGAGGACTTAAGAGAATTGTCACTACGATGTATTACTGGTCATCTTCCCAACATTGATGTTTCCACTGTTTATAGTCATACGGGTCATAGGTGGGAGAATCTGGTGGTTGTTTGTATATATTATCACCCATAATATAATCTCTCATTGTTTTCTTCTTGTCTGATGGGTGATAATAGTTCTCACTCTCATGATAACCCCAATAATCACGTACTATTTTCTTAATCCATGGGGTGTAATTGTTCTCCCGCATTTGATCATGTAAGCACTTCTTAACCATTGGAGCATTGTATTTCGTTTGGTTCTCGATGATGTTTCCAGAAAATTTTTGAGACATAGGTTGTTTTCTAACTTAATCATTTGACAACCCTTTACAATTTCTTGCATTCTCTAAAATTAGCTCAGCATATTGACGTTCCCACTCTTGCATATACATGGTGAAAGCCCAATTCTGAATCTAATCCTATAATAGAATAAAAGAAAAATCCTACAGCAATATAGAAAGTAAGCAGAGGAGAAGTTAGGAGTTTACCGATTTGGAGAGTTCAATGTTAGGATTCTACAAAACAGAAAACAATCTTAGTTTGTAAAAATAAATCAGAAAAAACCCTAACCTAAAACAAAACAAAAAGTTAGTCCTAAAAATAAATTAGTTTCTAAAAATAAAAATAGTTTTTAAAAATAAATTAGGAAAGTTTCCAATCTAGAAATAGAAAAAAAAATTAGTTTCTAAAATAAATTTAGGAAAGTTTCTAAATTTAGAAATAGAAAGAAAAGTTAGTTTCTAAAAAAAAATTTAGAAAGTTTCTAAATCTAGAAATAGAAAGAAAAGTTAGTTTCTAAAAAGAAATTAGAAAGAACCCTAACCTAAAAATAGAATGTAAATAAATCCTGATCTTAACCTTATTCCAAAACTAATCAAATTCAGAAAATGTAATCGTCAATCCCCGGCAACGACGCCAAAAACTTGTTCACAACCCCAAGTGTAGGGTCATGATGCAGTAATAATCTCGGTAAGGCTGAGGTTGAACCCACATGCACTAATCTCGTGAGTATTCTGAAAGTAATTAGAAGTAGAACTGGAAAAAGATGTGAATTTAAATCTGAAATAAAAGGAAGTAATTGTGAGAGATTTAATTAGAAACTTAAGAAATTCAAAGGTGGGAACTAGGGTGCCAAGGATCCACTTATAGTGATCAGGGAACCCTCTTACTTATTCAAGTAATACAATTAGAATTGGAGTCCTATCCTATCCAATTGGAAAATATATTAATAAAACTAAATTTGAACTTCCATTGACCTAATTCTCAATGAAGGAGAACTATGATAATTGATAGGGATTCTATCACCAAACCATGCCCAGGAGACAATGACAATCAAAAGGATTTACCAATCTCATAATCTCAAAGCAGGAGAATTGTGAAGATTAGGAAGGATTCTATCACCCTACCATGCCTAAGAGACGATGGTTAATAGTAGGACTTACTAATTTCACAATCTCAAGTTAGGAAAAGAAGATACTCAAAGCTATTGCAGATCTACTCTAATTTGAGTCACAATAAACCATTAAAAATTGAAAGTATTCCTTAAATATCAAATTAGAATCTATGGAGTTCAACATAAACATGAATCAAAGCAATAGAAACATCCCATCATGCTCCAAGCTTCAACTCTTAGCCCTAGCTAAGAGGTTTAGCCAACCATAGACATGATTGGACTAAAGTCTCTTAAGAAAAATATGAAAACAACTAAGGAAGAAGAAGAAAAACTCTTGGCGACGACTTCTCTACCCTTTTGCTCCACTCCTTAAACCCTAGAAGATGCCTAAGAATATCCTAGGGAGTCCTATTTATAGTTGTAGAACTCTAAATTTCGCACATAGTTGAAAAACTCTAGAAATTGCCTCAAATTTAAGTAGTTTGCTAAAATAGACTTCACTCTGCGTAGTTTTCCAAAATAGACTTTACTCTGCGCAATTTCACAAAATGACCTAGAGTTTCAAAATATGCTTTTTCAGGACGATTTCAGGATTCCTTTTCTTCACTGCAAATCTTTGATTCTCTTCATTCCTCACTTGGTTTTCTTGGATCTTTGGCATGTGAATTCTTCAATATTGGTCTCCTAAGATCTATCCCTTGCCTTGGTGATTCTTGAGCGTAAAATACATGCTTTTAGCACCCTTTTCAATCCAAGCTCTTAAATTCACCTTGCAACACAAACATGCGTAAAATGGAACATTAAGCATTATCATGTTCATAAAACAAAGATATAAATGGGGGATAATATGCAATATTTGATTCTGAACAATAAACATGCTAAAATCATAAATCCTAATATTATTTACCAAAAACAAGTTAAGTGTGAATTGTGAATTAGATTCAATTGATGTTTAAGCTTTTGTATTAATTAAATCGTTGTGAGAACTTAACCAATAGTTTATTCAGCTGATGAAACTTTAAAAATTTAAAAAATCCACTCTATATGTTATCATAGTACTCAGAACATGCTCAATTACTCATAACATGCTCACAGAAAACAAGTTAAGTGTGAATTGTGAATTAGATTCAATTGATGTTTAAGCTTTTCTATTAATTAAATTGTTGTAAGAACTTAACCAATAGTTTACTCAGCTGATTAAACTATAAAAATTTAAAAAATCAACTCTATATGTTACATAGTACTTAGAACATGCTCAATTACACAGATTTTCACTTCCTAAATGAGTTATGAAATTAAAAATTTAAAAATTTCAAAGACTTTTGCTTAAGAACTAGGAAAACATAGATTAGTCCACCTAATCTCATACCCCCAACCTAAATTCTCCATTGTCCTCAATGTAAACTATGTAAACAATCAATGCACATGAGACAACAAAAATAAAAAGAATGTGATTAGAAGATAATACCTAAAGAAGAAGAATTGAAGCTTTTCCATAGTTCTCAATATGTAAATGAGGTTAGCACAAAAACTAAACAAACTAAAATAACTATCCTAATCATAAATCCTAGGAAAGAAACAAATCTAACTACACATCTATCAGACTAGGAGTTCAGTCCTAGTACACAGGATCAATCAAAGGGATGAACATATCCTCTGAATCAAATTTCTCAGCGAATGACTTTAATCGATGATCATTTACTTTAAAAGCACGACCATTCATTAGATTCTTAATCTCTGTAACCTCATGAGGATAAATAGTTTTGACAATGAAGGGGCATGTGTTAGTGAACTCATTTATGCACACTTGTTTGCCAATCACATGAACTATTGTGTCAAGTAGTCTGGTGAGCCCTTGGAAAATGAAGATTGAAACGCAACTGGAGCAGAAGAATCAAGCAATACTCACAGGATATGTAAGAACCATATCCTAGTCCGTACTATTTCGTAGGCTTTCATGGTCCTCCTGGTTGAATTCCGGCAATCCTCGATCTATATCCGACATTTGCACGTGATCCTAAACCGAGTCCTGCATACCGAAGTTGGCTTGACCCGAAAATTGTACCTTAGCGACCGCACCGTTGCCGCGGTTCCAACGTCGTGACTCGCGCACCAATTCGATACTCGGGCCAGGAGATGTGGCCATGCGTTCATTCCAAAGAAATGCCGCGCGTTGCGAATTCTGAGAGAATCTCTATAAGATGTCACATCAAACAAGTCAAGTACACTACCCATACCCCATGCCACCTCACCCTATCCTAAGTATAAGCAGCCATTACCCCTTTTTCCCAAGTCAACTCTCTCTCTCTCCCTACCCATTCCTCTTTTACACAATTTTCAACTAAACCCATACCTTCCCATCCTCATTCCTTACAACACCCATCCCACCATTCCTTATCGATCCATCATTCTTCTCTCTCTCTCTCTCATTTTCTAAGCAATCTCAACACTCCCAAGAGAGCTTCCAACATCCAAGCTCTCTCTCTCAAAAATAAGTGTGGCCCACTTTCCCACCCTCTCATCTCCCATCTCAACCATTCATTCTCCATCAACCTTCATTAAAATAGAAGGCAAGGAGCATATGAGTCCAAGGAGCTAAAGAAGAAGGCCGATAGGTGGGTGATCTACTGTCGATTTGCATTTGAGGGCCCACTTATAGGTGGGACCCATTTTGATGTATGTGTTGTAATCATGAGGGGCCCATAGTGGCGGGGTCCCTCCATCTCCGTCTCACTTCTGTCACGCCCCAAACTCGGAAATTGGGCTCACAAAATTCCCGTTAACCGAATCTGGCACCGACAGCCTTTGTAGTACCCCGTTCTCGGTTCCCGGCACCCATATGCCAGGTTTTGATCATGGGATTCTATAAGGAGGATTTCTAACATCAATTTGATTCGTAATGAGCATAACCATAAGCATAACCCAGGAACAATAACCACAAGAACACCATCACAAAATCTACTATGATAAAAAACTTTAAAGTACAATGCACATGAAGGAAAATACAAGATAATGATATCGAAAACTCCAGAAGCTCGACTGCACGCTCCTACTACGGTGAAGCTACGACTGCATCCTGGCGTCACCTGCACGCATCAATCTTGTATAAGCTTATAGAAAGCTTAGAGAGTGGTGTAAGTGTATGCGTAATGTGAACGTGCTTAAAGTGCAATGTCAGAGTAATGCGGAATCATGCTGATGGATACATGAATGCAATTAGCCGTACTAAGGCTACGCGGTGCAATATATGAAGCTGTTGGCCATATCAAGACCATGCGATGCGAGATGCAACTCAAGCATGCCAATCCTCATCCAAATCCACGTATCAATGCAGCTCATCACTAGAGCATCAAATATCAGTATGGTTCTCATTCTGTATAATTATGGGGGTTTAGTACACTTCAAATGGCACTGCCCCTTTCCCAGGCGCGTAGTCTAAGTGAGCGTAAGAAACCTTACTATCCGCCTGGCCAATAGTTTGCCAATATCTATCTGCACGTCGATAGCGGACCCATTCACGAGCTGGTCAAACTCAGCCTAGCAATACCCCCTACCCTCGGGGGAGTACGGCTATTTTCATGCCCCAAACTCGGAAATCGGGCTCACAAAATTTCCGATCGCCGAATCCGGCGCCGACAGCCTCCGTAGAACCCTATTCTCGACTCCCAGCGCCCATTCGCCAGGTTCCGATCCTGGGATGCTACGAGGAGGATTTTCAACATCAGTTTGATTCGTAATAAGCATAATTAAAGGCATAACCCACAAACAACAACCAAAAACTCCATCACATTTTCATTATGATAAAAACTTTACAAGTACAATGAGCATAAAGGGAAATATAATGAAGATGAACAAAACTCCAAAATACTCTGCCACGTGCTCAAGCCTCAGTGCTGCTGCGATCCAACGTCACCTGCACGCAACAGTCGTACATAAGCTTATAGAAAGCTTAGAGGGTGGTGAAAGTGTGTGCTCAAGGTGGTAATGCAGTTATGCAGTATCAGAGTAATGTGGAACATGCTGATGAAAGCTAAGAATACCATAACCGTACCAAGGCCATGCGGTGCAAAGCATGAATGATGTCGGCCATACCAAGGCCATGCAATGCGAAATGCAACTCAAGCATACAAATCCTCATCTAAGTCCACATATCAATACAGCTAAAAATCTGAAATATCACCGGGGTCTAGTACACTCCAAGCCAGATTGCCGCCCCATCGCGCGCAATAAGGTGAGTGGAAAAGACCTCACTATCCGCCTGCCAATATCGGGCTCGGCTCGTCAATAGCGAACCCATTCCTCGAGCTGGTCAGACTCAGCGTAGCATTGCCCATTACTCTCGAGTGGGTAAGGCCGCACCCCCTTCCAACTGACCACGACACAGTGGAAAACGCAACCGTCTGGTAATCGGCACTTGGCGCTCATGCACCCATTCAGTCTAGACGTTGGAGCAACCTCTTGGTACCATAAGGGTTTATGGACTTTCACCTAGGGATATCTATAGCACCCCATGTAGAATAATATTTTCGGTATCCAATCCTGCCAACCACGATACGTTAGTGGAGTCTACGGCCCTGATGTCGCTAGGACGTATAGTAACCATATCACACAATCCGAATGTATGAATCATACTATCCAGTCATACAACAATCCTGCGCGTATCATGCACTCATGTAGGGCAACACCCCCTAACCGGGAGCCCCTAAACAATCTGCCCGAAGGCATATGCTATGATCAGTCACTTCTCATATCAAGCATACATATGATGCGTATGATCATGAGTTATGGAGCTATACTACACATGTTATAAAGTAATGCATTATCCTTACAACATAGATGGCCTAGACGGCCTACACATAATGAGTACAGGCCTATCAATGGGCCCTAGGGAGAGTCGTAATGTGGACGCTTAACCAACATTTAAACGTGCAATGTGGACGTCAAACCAACATTGCTCCCAAGGCACAAATGTTATAAACATCATTACAAAAACCATGTTGGGATCACACATTGCAATGGACCTTAGGTCCATCCCATTGGGCCTTAAATACATCAAATGGGCCAAATCACATGGGCCTTATATTCATCAAGTGGGCCACATCAATGGGCCGCACCAATGGGCCTTATGTACATTGCAATGGGCTATAACCCGTGGGCCTTAGAATGCATCAAATGGGCCTAATCTCATGGGTCTTATGTGTATCATATGGGCCTAATCTCATGGGTCTTATGTGTATCATATGGGCCACACCAATTGGGCCCCATATGTACATCAAATGGGCCTCAACCCATAGGCCCCAATACATCTAATGGGCCTTAACCCATGGGCCCCTAATACCTCAAATGGGCCTCAACCCATGGGCCGCAATTACATCTAATGGGCCTTAACCCATGGGCCCCTAATACCTCAAATGGGCCTCAACCCATGGGCCTTACATATGCCAAGGTGGGGTCCACTTGGACTATGGATCTGGCTCATTCCCCATCCCCTGATATAAAATGAGCCTTTAAAAATGGTTGGGTGGATGGGATGCAGCACATGCATCAGGGTGGGTCCCACTGTCATTGGACGGTGTGCATAAAACACATGCATCACTGTGGGCTCCACCGTCCGTTGATGGTGTGAATAAAACGTATACATCATGGAGGGTCCCACCGTCCACAGCCGTGGACGGTGTAGCAATACTTACAGCAATGGTGGGTTCCACGTGTATGGCCCACCATAATGTTTTTCCCCACCATCCAACCTATTGACAAGGTCACACGGGCCTGAGTGAGAGGAAAAACACAAATTTCATCTTGGTCCAAAACTTCTGTGGCCCACAAAATAGTTTCAACGGCAGAAATTCAATACCACTTTTTCCTGCAGTGTGGGCCACCTGAGCTGCCGATGGAGCTGAAATTTGGAGGGGGCCCACTGCTGGGAGTGGGCTACCTCATGAACGGGTTAGATGACAAATAAACATCAAGGTGGGGCCCACGGCTAGAGCCGTGGGTCGCTGTCCATCTACCCGTCCGCCCGGGCGCTGGTGCGCAGGCAGTGCCTGCTGCCTTTCTGACAGCAGCAGCAGCAGCAGCTGCATCTCTTCTTCTTCTTCTTTTTTTTTAATTTTCTGCGGTATTTCACGTGTGGGGCCCGCATTAAGTAAATCCACCCCAGTCATTGGTCTCTATAGACTGTGACAAGCCCATCGAGCCCAATATTGGACATATCTTGGCGCGTAAGAAATTTTAAGCAAATTTGAAAGGTGAAAATCACCATTTTTAATGCTAGGGTCCACCAGATACCCGGATCAACATCATTTCTTGGCTCAACGCCTAAAATAGTCTGAGGAAAAGGATGGACGGCGTGGATTGAACACATGCATCAAGGTGGGGCCTACATGAGTGGGTCACCCATAAGCATGGAAAACAAGCTGATATTTGTGTTTTCCCTTTTTGTCCAGCGTCCAGGGACGCTGGACGGTCTAGCAGTGCACATGCCTTGGGGTGGGCCCTGCTTATGTGGGCCACCAAATGATGGATGGTGTGGGTACTACACATATAAGGTAGGCTCCACTTGAAGATGGTTTGGATAAAATACATGTTTCAGGGCGGGATCCATCCAAGTGGGCCATACAACCATGTTATGATCACATAAAAAAAATGAAATAGAGAGGGAGAGAGAGAGATAGAGAGTGGGACACGCGTGATGGAGGGACCCCGGCACTATGGGCCCTCCCTTGCACTAAATCATTCATCAAGTGGGTCCCATTACACATGGGCCCATTAAATCAAAATCCAACTGTGGAGATCCCTTCTCCACTAAATTAGACGGTCTAGATGACCCTAAGTATGCAAGGAAAATAAACATCATGATGGGGTCCATGGAGAATGGCCCCATCATGGAATAATCAAGATGATCCAAGTAGGCCATCGGCCACATCTTAAGGTTCAAAGTGAGATCCAAACCATTGATCGGTTGGCCTTACTTGGCCCATCTTAAAAATATTAAAACTACCCTATCAAAGTACTTACCACTTGATCTTCTTGCTCCCTTGGCTTCCTTAGCTCCTTAGCTTCAATTTCAACGGAGGAGATGAGGTTTGGATGGTTGAGATGGGAGATGAGAGGGTGGGAAAGTGGGCCACCTTTGTTGCTTAGGAAAACTTGGAGAGGCTCATACGTATGGACTTTCTCTTGCTTGGGAAAGTTTGAAAATGAGAGAGAGACTTGTAAAGGGAGAGAGAGAGTGATGGGTGATGGAGTGATGGATGTGGTGGGTAATGGGTGTAAGGGACTTTTTGACTTTTGTGGCTAATGGTGTAAGAGAAGTATGGCTTGTGTAAGAACTTTTTGACTTTGGGGCTTGCTTGGGAAAGGGTGAAAGGTGATGTGTACTTGACATGATGGGATGGATTGATTGATTGATTGAAGTGACATCTCGTAGAGATTCTCTCGGGTTTTGCAACGCGGGGCGTTTTCCTCGCACCGAACGCTGGCCCACATCTCCCGACCAAGGCATCGCCGCGGCATCAAAACCGCGGCGACAACGCGGTTGCTATGGTACAAGTCTTGGGTTGAGTCGACTCAGGTTGACGGCATGAGAATCAAGGTCGCGCACAAATACCGGTTAAGGGTCGAAGGTTGCCGAAATTTCACTGGGAAGACTGCGGAAGTCTAAGGAACGGTACGGTCTCGGATACGGGGCTTACAGCTACACCCCTTTCCAACCGACCACGACACAGTGGGAGATGCGGCCTCCTGGTATTCAGCCCTTGTGCGCTCATATATCCACTCGGTCTCGACGTTGGAGTCATACTCTGGTACGATTGGGTTTAGAGATTTTCACCCAGGGACATCTATGGCGCCCCGATGCTTAGAAACAGTATTTTTGGTATCCAATTCGGCCACCCACGATGTGTCTATGGAGTCTACAGCCCTGATGTCGCTAGGGAATACAGTAATCACAATCATACAAATACAAAGTGCATGAATCACATAGCCCAATCATGCGTCAATCTTGTACAAACCGTGCGCTCATGTGGGATAACTCTGCCTATCAGGGAGTCCCATAAATCACCTGCACTATGGCATATGCGATGGCCAGTCACACCACATAAAAAATATATAGATAATGCGTATGAGCATGTATCATGATGCTATGCTGTCACAAACTCCTAATCGGCAACAGTAGTCGGTATCGGCAATCGGCACCAATAATCGGCATTGATAATTATCCTTGATGTAAGGTGGGGTCCATAAATGGATAGCCGATGATGGATCAAATAAAATTAATGGGTCCCAAGTGTTTAGGTTAACCCACTAGGGAATGATAAGAATGGGCCTAACAAGGCTTAAGGGAAGGTCACAATGTGGACGTCCAACCATCATTGTCCATCAATGTGGATCTTTAACCAACATTGCTACTAAGGAATGCCGCTCATAGGGCTAATCGTATAATAGGCCCGTGGCCTCATACAAGAGCCTAATATACATCATCATGGGCCTTAATTACATCAAATGGGCTAGTACAAATGGGTCGAATCAAATGGGTCGATCAAAGGGGCCGAATTAAATGGGCCGATACAAATGGGTCAAATCAATTAGGCCGATTAAAGGGGTTGAATCAAATGAGCCGATACAAATGGGCCAAATCAATTGGGTCGATGAAAGGGGCCGAATCAAATGGCCGATCAAATGGGCCAAATCAAATGGGCCGAATCAATTGGGCCGATCAAAGGGGCCGAATCAAATGGGCCGGTACAAATGGTCCGATCAAAGGGGCTGACTCAAATTGGCTAATCAACACAATTCATTTTATTGTTAGAGATTATTAGACCATTATTTAGAAAAAGAATCATATCTAAAGGTTCATCTGGACCCTACCACACATAATAGTGGTGATAGTGATTCCCACTGTTAAAATTAAGAGGGCCCACCAAAGCATTTAGTTTCCATCCAGTCAATTGATAAGGTCATAAAGACCTGAACTTAGAGGAAAAACAAATATCATATTGGTTCAAGACTTCTGTAACTCAAAAGGGGTTTCAATGGTAGACGTTTAATCCCCACTGTTATGGCAGTGTGGTCCACTTGATGCTAAATCAGTCTTATTTTTAGTCTCAAGCCTTGAGATGAGTCACCAAATGGATGAACGGTTTAGATACAACACATATAGCAGCGGACCCATAGGATTGTTGACATCGTGGGGCCCACTGATGGCTGCATGGATAAAGCATATACATCGTTGTGGGGACCACGCACGTGGCTGCCCACCAAATGAATGAACGGTTTGGATGGAAAACATCCATCATGGTGAGGCCGCTGGCCGTCCAGCAGATAATGCCAAGTGGATGGACGGTTTGGATGAAAAACATCCATCATGGTAGGGCTGTTCCTGGCACCGTCCAAGTGGATGGTGCAAATGAAACACATAGATTGAGGTGGGGTCCACAAGCGTGGCCCACCCAAAATTTATATATGTATATATATGTATATATTTATATATGGATGGTCCAGCGTCCAGTGCCCAGACCTGGACGGTCGGCTGGACGCAGGACACTGCATCAAATGTGGGTCCCACGTGGGCCCCTCTTGCATATATATATATATATGTTATATTATATATATTATATTATATGCATATATTATATTATATTATATATATTATATATAATATATAATATCATATACATGAATAATCACCCATCTAGGCAAACGGCTGATGAAAACCCACATTTGGTGGGTCCCCAGCTGACGTCGTCCACGAGAGTTTGGCTCAGGCTGATATTTGTATTTTCCCTTCAACTGGGACTGTCCAAACGGGTAGGCCAGTTGGTCTGCCGCTGGATGGTCCAGCAAGGTGGGCCTGTTATATGGATAGCATTGATATAATACATTCTTCATGGTGGGCCACACACATACACCAGGTGGGCCACACACCTCTACATCATACAAGAGAGAGAGAGAGAGAGAGAGAGAGAGAGAGAGAGAGAGAGAGATGGAGGGACCTCGCCACTATGGGCCCCTCATGATTACAACACATACATCAAAATGGGTCCCACCTATAAGTGGGCCCTCAAATGCAAATCGACGGTAGATCACCCGCCTATCGGCCTTCTTCTTTAGCTTCTTGGACTCCTATGCTCCTTGCCTTCTATTTTAATGGAGGTTGATGGAGAATGAATGGTTGAGATGGGAGATGAGAGGGTGGGCCACACTTATTTTTAGGAGAGAGAGATTGGACGTTGGAAGCTCTCTTAGGAGTGGGAGATTGCTTAGAAAATGAGAGAGAGAGAAGAATGATGGATTGATAAGGAATGGTGGGATGCTCATTACGAATCAAATTGATGTTAGAAATCCTCCTTGTAGAATCCCAGGATCGGAACCTGACGTATGGGTGCCGGGAGCTGAGAACGGGGTACTATGGAGGCTGTCGGTGCCAGATTCGGCAATCGAGAATTTTGTGAGCCCGGTTTCCGAGTTTGGGACATGACAAGGTAAAAAGATGCCCTTATGATTCCAAATCCTCAAAACAAACCTATACCCTTTAGATGATCCTGACCCAAATAAGAAAACCTCAGTTAGATCATCCCTTAAGCCAAAAAAGTTCATAAATCCTATCTCCTTAGATTTGGTCTTAGAAGTTTGAAGTTGCTGAAACAGAAATTGAAAAACAGCAACCTTTGGTCCGACTGGACATGGCTATTACAGGACAAAATCTTAAACAGGAAAATCTGTCTTTATTTCAATTGGAGTAGGTACGATCGAATGGGATCTTCGGTCCTACTGAAGAAACCGTTGGTCTGACCGAAACAACCCAAAACAGTCCAATAAGATTTAGAGTTAATTCGGTCCGACTGACTGCAATCGAAGACAAGCCTCGGTTCAACCGAAACTAACCAAAAGTGTCCAACAACCTGAGGACTTTATTTGGTCCGACCGAGCATTAATTCGGTCTGACCGATGATAGTTCAGTTTGACTGAACGACCTCTCGGTAGGACCGAAATATAGTCATTATAGATCTGTTGGAACCTTTTTCCTATAAAATGAACATCCGGATCTTTATAGAAATGATGGATTAAGGCATCCTATTGTCCCTAGTGCATCCCAAGCTTAACTTAATCATCTTAGGCTCTATCCATATAAGATTCATGTTCTTATCATTGTGATTCCTCACCTTAATAAGCATTCAAAGCTCCTATTAGTGAAGAACATGATCTTAAGCCCTCTCAAGAGTATTGAGACCAAACTTATTGGTATATTTTTTATCTCTATAATACTCTAGAGCATCCATCAGTTGAATTCTCTAGGAAATCCACTTTCCATCCAGTAGTAGGAGATTCAACCCACTCCCATTACCTTGTTTACCCTAAATGAACATTATATGCAAGGAAATTGATTATGAAACTGAAACATCAGAACAACCACATCATTGTGATCGGGGGAGCGTTCAGGAGCTGATTAAAGCACAACAATGCAGAGATCAGGCAACCTACGAGGTACAACAAGAAGGGTTCATCCACTTATAAGTAAGTAGAAGAATCCAAAGAGTTTGAAACCTCTTCATTATGTAGGATTTGGTTTTAGAGTTTGTTTTCAAACTTGCTAAGACCTTTTGTATGCCTCCGACGGGAGAATACGTATATTGTTCTTGTGTACAACCTATTGCCTTGTGTAGGCATGTGTTAATGCCTTGTATAGGTATGTGTGAATGCCTTGTGTAGGCATGAGTGACTGCCTTGTGTAGGTTATACCTTGCGTAGGTTGTAAAGGTTTGAGGTAAACTTGATTTAGTAGTAGGAGATTTAACCCACTCCCATTACCTTGTTTACCCTAAAGGAACATTATATGCAAGGAAATTGATCATGAAGCTGAAACATCAGAACAACCACATCATTATGATCGGGGAAGCGTTCAGGAGCTGATTGAAGCACAACAATGCAGAGATCAGGAACCCACGAGGTACAACAAGAAGGGCTCATCCACTTATAAGTAAGTACAAGAGTCCAAAGAGTTTGAAACCTCTTCATTGTGTAGGATTTGGTTTTAGAGTTTGTTTTTAAACTTGTTAAGACCTTTTGTATGCCTCTGACGGGAGAATACATATATTGTTCTTGTGTACAACCTATTGCCTTGTGTAGGCATGTGTTAATGCCTTATGTAGGTATGTGTGAATGCCTTGTGTAAGTATGTGTGAATGCCTTGTGTAGGCATGAGTGACTACCTTGTGTAGGCTATACCTTGTATAGGTTGTAAAGGTTTGAGGTAAACCTGATTTAAAACCTTTACGTAGTGAAATCCGGTACACTCTAGGAGAGAGTGTGTCCGCCGGGAGTGGAGTAGGCATATAGCTGAACCACTATACATACTTGTGTTTGTGATTGACATTTGTGCATCTATTTAATTCATGTCGATACGTTTGAATACTTAAATATGTATGCATGATAGGATGAATGCTTAGGATTAATAAGTAGCATATTCCATTCACACATGTTCACCATGATATAGACTAGTTGATTGATTGATATATCTTTAGAAGTCTATGAGACTGGATCCTCTATTGGCTTGGAAGCCTTTAGAGTTAGATTGCTTTGCTTAGTTTAACTGGAGATTAGTTTAAGCTTTGCAATAAGGATTTTAATTTGACATAATTATTCAAAAGTCCTATTCACCCCCTTCTAAGACCTTAGTCATACATTCATACTTTAGTAGAAGCGGTCTAAACCGTAATTTTAGCATGTCCAACGAGATCTCAATTTCTCCAGAAATAAATGGAGCCTAAAATGATATAATATGACTTTTTTGTTTATCGTGAATGTTTTTCGAAGAATGTTCCGGTCATGGAACTTCTTCATCATGTCCTTATAAAATCTAGAATTCTCGTAAGCATCGTTCCGAATCTCTTCAAGTTCATTAATCTATTATTTGCACAGCAAGCTAGCGTTGTCCAATTTAAAATTCAGATTTTTGATTGCCTAATAGGGCTTATGTTCTAGCTCTACATGCAAGTGGCAAGCCTTCCCATGGAGGAGTCCAAAGGGAGACATTCCAATAGGGGTTTTATATGTAGTACGGTATGCCCATAAAGCATCAGTCAATCAAATTGACCAATATTTATGATTAAAATTTACCGTCTTCTCCCAAATTTATTTAATTTCCCTATTATGGATCTCGGCCTGACCGCTTGTTTGTGGGTGATAGGGGGTACTCACATTGTGTGTAATGCCATATTTCTTCATTAGGGTTTCAACTGCCCTATTACAAAACTACAACCCACCATCACTAATAATGACTCGAGGTGTGCCGAATCGAGAATGGATGTTTTCTTTAAGAAATTTAATGACCGTGTGATGGTTATTATTTTGACATGGGATTGGTTCGACTTATTTGGTAACATAATCCACTGCGAGCAAAATGTAAAGATTTTCAAAAGACTAGGGGAATAATGTTAGGCCTATGTCCTAATACTGTTTCATTTCGTAGGATCCCATAGTCCCCCCAGTCGAATTTCGGTGACCAGCGACCTGCAGATATCGTTTACGCGTGACCTTAAGTCACATCCTGTAAACCCGAGCCGACTCAACCTAAGACCCATGCCATTGCGACCGCATCATCGTCGTGGTTCTGACGCCACATCTCGTTCGTCAATGTGACGCTTAGATTGAGAGATTCGGCCGGCGCATTATCCCGGCCGTTGATCGCATGATTGTGGGACCCGAGGTGTCCTAGTGGATTTTCCTAGAAAGCAATCATGGTGGTGACATCACCCTAGCCTACCTAGGGTAGGATGACATCACCCTACCCTAGCCATAGCCCCATGCTTCTTACAAAACAATAATTGCTAGCCCATGCATGCCTCTTACACAAACTAATCATAACCTTACATAACAATCATTCTAAGCCTTAATCTCTCTCTCCCTCCCTTTCTCCCTCATTTCTCATCTCCCCTAGTAAGAGAGAAGTCGTGGACTCCCAAAAATCCATCCATATCTATAACACTATGTACTTTCTAGTACTCGAGTGTTACCATGTAATCTTATTTAATGTAAATATAAGCATAACTTAAGTGAACATTCATGTTCATTCTGGCCTAAATCTAATCATTGAAAATAATCCTCATTCGAATACCAAGCTATCCACCAGTTGTCATTCAAGATGGACCACCACATCACTAGAGAGACCTATTTTTAGAACTCCAATTTCATTGGAGGACAAATCTAGTTAACCTTTCTGGATTTAGAACCCTGAATCATGAAATCCACCATTCACCAAGTTTACAAAGTCCTGTAAGATGATCCATCATTTGAAAGCACAGCTCAGATTATCTGGCTTCATATCCAACTCCCAGACCATACCTAAACATTCTTTAGGATCCTAAGGGTTGTTGATAATTAAATGCTAGTCAATCCAATCATTGGGTTGTGTGAATGCTCAGTAAACCACGATTTAGTAATTGGAGGTTCACGTGGTGTAGCTCACTTTTTGCAAAGTAACCCTAATATTAGGGTATGTAGCTAAATGATGCACAACGTGTAGCCCCACATCTTACATATAGGCATGATAATAATAATAATAATAAATTAATAAATAAAAAGATAGATATATAACAATGTGTATAGGTAATAATAATGATAAAAAATGTTGATGTTAAAATCTGGACCACCCTCCACTTGGTACGGCGAACTTCTAAGGAACCCTGATCCTGCACAGAGAGTGAGTAAAGGAGACCCTAGCTAAGCCGGGGGACCCTCTGATGCCTAATTCAGGTCAAGGGAATCTGGGTTTAAGTTGATTGTAGGGAGAGGGTGTGAGATGTCGCGTACTTATAGCAATGGAGTCCCATCGTATTTATACTTGCCTATCGGACGGTCTGGGTCCGTTAATCTCGGCACGATTCACTCAATTAGTGGGAGACTATGATCATGGAGATATTGTCTGTAATTCGGGATCTTGTAGCATATCGTACGTATCTGTGGGTGAGACAATTGGTTGTGTCCTTTAAGGTAGTTTCTCAGTTTAGCACATGGAACATCCGTATCCAACCTCGGCCTCGGCTCGAGATCTCTTGCTAAAGAGGCCCTGACTTTGAGTCTCAGACCTGGACTAGCATACGCAGGACAATGCCCAGAGACTGGGACGGGCTTCAGTCCAGGCTCATGAGGGACTTGGCACCACTCATCTATCAGGTATTCTGGAGATCTCCCCTCTGAGCTCTGAGGTGGGTGGTGGACTTAACCTGTTGAGTTGAGTTTCCCCGCGACCGGGGACATGCAGATATGGGTGGTCAAACGATTCATCTTAGGTCGAGTAAGTGGGACGGCCCGAAGTCTCCGTGTAGACTTTGGTTTGAGCTTTACGCCGACTGTCCCGACCATAGATCACTCCGAACCGACTGCCTCGGAGCAGGAGTGTGACTGTGGCCGAGCCGAGAATCTTCCTTCCCTTCAATAGTATTTACCATTCCAGATCGGATTAAGGTGGTGTCGGTCCTTGGAATTGAAGGGGCTTAGATCTTCCCATAACAGAAGCCCCCTACTCTCCAAGTTCAGACATAGACTCGGAGAGTAAACATATACAGAAAATCAATAGCTTCCTCAGTCGTATCTTCCACATGTGCGATTGCAATTAAGATTTCTACATTTGAAGAGATACGACCTTATGGTTTCTTATCCATGGGCTAACCTCCAGCGGACGCATGACGACGGTTAAGATCTCGAATCGTTGCCGAACCTATTGTTGACCGCCACATATGCCATGAGAGACGTATAAGCGATGCTTCCCCCTCTCGAGTGCCGCTTTCACTATCCCAAGCTCGTAACCCAATGCCAGAAGCATGCAGCCTGACAGAGCTTGAGCCAGTGACCTGTAGCCACGTGTCCCGGAGTCGGCTCGCGACGATTTGGCTGTCGCCATCATGCCTCACCATTAATTCGAAGATCCTTCCTAGGCTATATAATCCCCTAGCCTTTTGGAAATGCCCCTCATTTCTGTATTATGAATTCATGTGGCTGCTGGTTCCCTGAGGAGGCAATTTCTGGTGAAGGAGATTCTGACCGATTTGAATTTTCATACGAGGCGATTCCAAATGATCAGGGGTTTTTTAAGGAGGTGATTCCCAGTGGATGTCCAGTGAGTCCCCCCTTTCTTTAGTGTCACTTCTTTTTCCTTTACCTCTGCGGGATGTTGGCCAATTTAAACATGGTCTAAGAAGATTACGATCTGGATGACGACTTCGGGCTGGGGAGCTCGGATGACAGGAGAGGGGCATCTGAAGGTCCCTTGGAAGAAGTACCCCTCTTTCCCAGCCGAGAAGGGGTAAAGAAGTAGGGGCTCAGACATGCCGTACAGGCAAAAAGAGAGCCATCCGAGCCCTTCGAGACTTATGGTGGGTGGTGCTGAGATGCTCGCAAGTCGGCGAGCTTCGGAGGTCATCCCGGGAGGCTCCGTGCTAGCGGAGTTCCAGATGGGATAGATCCGATCAGAGTTTGAGATCCCGGACTTCGTGCAGTTAAGGGTGCCAGAGCCCCTCGACACAGCCGGTGCTCCTGCCGATGGGAAAGTCACAATTTTCCTTTGCGCTCTGCAGTGTGGACTTCAACTCCTTATACACCCCTTCGTTCGAGCCCTGACGACCTACTTGGGACTTGCTCTTGGTCAATTTACCCCATTGCTTGGAGGGTTTTGATCTCTTCTTACATCATCTGGCGTTAAGTTAGGAACCCAGAGCTGACACCAGAGGAGCTGATAAGCTTGTACTTAGTCAAGCATGACAACTATGAGCCATGATATTACTTTGCGACTTGTGGGTTGGGGCTGGTCATGAATCTTCCATCCTCTAACAAGGATTGGAAGAACAAATGGTTCTGAGCTTCAGGCGAATGGGAGGCGCTAACAGTGGAGTGTGGGGACTTGATGACTAGGGTCCCCACCCAATTTACCACACCAGGTCGGACCTCACGCATTTTTTATTTTTACATCCTTTTCCCTTCTGTTGTGGTTGGACTGAAGCTTTTCTTTTATTTCTGTAAAATTTTTGAGAGGTTCCCCTCTCCTTACCTCAGACCGAAAGAATCAGGTTGCCAAGGCCAGAGCGCGCTTGGGAGATCTCCACTCCTGGTCGGATCTGATCACAGCCGCCGACCTTCATTGGTTCGGACTTTGCAAGTCTAAGCCCCTCCCCACTTCCTTCAATAAGTTTTTCCTTTGTCCCTTACTTTGAAAGGACTAAATCTTTTAACTTGGTTGCTGATTCATTACTTTATATGTAGGCATGGCCGAGGCTTCTGGGTCCCGGAGGAGGTAGGCTGCCCCAACAGTCAAAGAGATGTTGAGGGCCGAAACCCAAACAAAAACTACTGTTCGGAGGAGGCCGGCGGCTCCTCGCGGTGAGGGCCCTTTGGCCCCAATTTCTGTCGCTGTAGCTCTAGCTACAGCTTCAATTTCTGTTGCTGCAGCTCTAGCTCCAGTGCCTGTAGTGGCTGAAGTCGCTGCTGTCAATGCTCTGGCTCTAACCCTTCCCCCCGCCGCTGGCCCTGATACTGCTGAAGTACCTCTCGCAGCCCCCGAGCCCTACATAGCCATCCCATCCTCATTCGAATAGGAGGAGGCCATTCGGATGGCTGACACCATGCTCTTCCCTCCCAAAGTCGGGAATGATCTCAGGGCTAAGGCTCAGGCCTCAGCAGGCAGCCGAACTGGGGTTAGGGAAGCGATAGGGTCGGCTCAGGTGGGAACAAGCGGAGAGAGGTTCCAGCCAGGTTATCATATGTCCTGCTTGGTTCGCTGGGCTTCCAAGCACACCCCGGAGGAGGAGATAGCTAGACTTCTCTTCAAATCGGACGAGTCTTTCGTCAACGACATAACTTTTGTCTTTTACCGGGTACTTCTATAGACTTTTCTTGGCTTTAGTTTTTACTAATTTTGAATGCTCATTCTCTTATTTTTATTCAGTCCGTCCTGAGGCTCCTTTTGACTCGGGAGAGATTGAGGGAGCTTGCGAAGAAAAATGCCGAGGTGGAAATCCTTGGGGGTTAGGTTTGGACCTTGCGAGATGCGGCCACATTCCTCCAGATGGAGTAGGCTGAACTACGTTGGCAACTTGATGACAGAAAAGCCCATGAGCTTCAACTGAAGGGGGTCATGAGCGATCTCGAGGCCAGATGTGGTGTGGCTACAACTGAGCTATCTCATGCCAGGGCCCATGCAGACTCGCTTGCCAAGGAGAACGTCCGATTGGTGAATGCGCTGGAGCAGATTAGAGCCGAGGTGATGAAAGAGCTGTATAGAGTTGTCTCCCAGACGAAGGAGGCCTAATGAGCTGAAGACGAGGCCTCCCTAGCCTTGGCAGTGGCTGCCGCAGTAGATGCCTTCTAGGCTTCAGAGGAGAGGACCGCCGAAGCTACCAAGTTTTTCATCTGTGGCTTCGATGCTTGCATTGATGCGGTCAAGGATCTATATCCGGACGTCAACCTTGAGCCTCTGCTTCCTGAAGACGTTGGGGAGAAGCCCTCTAGAGATGCTCGCCCTGATCAGGCTCCTGCCTCCCAAGCTTTTCCTCCTCCTCCGACTGAATAGTTTCCAACATTTCTCCTTTTATGACTTTTTCTGAACTTGTCTTTTGATGAATGATCTGGTGGATGATATTTTTTGACTCTTTGGAGAGGGCATGTGGATGATGATTTTTTATATGTTAATCCGTAGTTGATTTTTGGATGGTGATTTTTAATTGTTGATTGCCGAACCGATTCATTGACAGGTTGATTCATTTCGGGGCATTGCCGAACTGACTCCTCGAGGAGTCAGCTCATTTCAATGCCATTTCGTAAAACTCTACGGTATTGCGATTGTTAGGACCTGACCCTTAGGGGGTCGGTTCCTCTTACGATTAGCGAGTGATGTTTAGTAAACTCGTTGGTTAGATGACGAACTGACATCTCTGTCAGGGAGTCGGGTCGGCTTTGGGCTTTTCCCCTAACATGAGGGGATGCCTTGTAGAACTTTTCATGGGATAACGTATTAACAACTTCTTTAAGGGATCAGTTCGTTGAGTCGGCCCCTGCTTATGGGAGGCAACTTATTTGTAGTAGATAATTTGCTCATGTAGATATGAAGAAATGTGAATTTTATTTGGGGCGTTAAAGGCTAGGCACTCGAAGGCGCACACTTATTAGGGGCCTTAAAGGCCATTACATCAAGGGTAGTAGACTTTTAGGTGCTTGGCGTTCCAAGGGTGGGGTAGTGGACGACCCTCGAGATCTTCTAAGTGGTAGGAGCCTGGTTTGGTCGATCGTACCACATGGTAAGGCCCTTCGTAGTTAGGCCTGAGTGCCCCAGCCCCCGGCTCTGTGGTATTTTGGACGGCGAAAGACTAAGTCCCCTGGACAGAACCGCCTGGTCTTGACCTTAAAATTGTAAAATCGTGCCACCTGTTGATGTCGAGTAGTGACCCAGATTCTAGAGATGTCTCTGGCTTCTTCAAGTAGATCTAGGTTGGCTGCAATTTGCTTGATGTTTTGATTCTCCTAATAATTTCTGACACGAGCTGTAGGGAGACCAATCTCAACGGGCACCATTGCCTCCCAGCAGTAGGAAAGTGAGAACGGGGTCTCCCCAGTGGATGACTGAGCTGTAGTCCTGTAAGCCCAGAGGACGAATGGGAGCTCATTAGCCCATTTACCTTTCACCTTCTCCAATTTTGTCTTGAGATGGTGCTTGACGACTTTGTTAACTGCCTCCACTTATCTATTGGATTGCGGTTGCCAAGGCGAAGAATATGCGTTCGAGATGCCGAGCCCTTAACATGTACTTTAGAACTTGTTGTTATCAAACTTCCTGCCATTATCAGACACGATGGTGCGTGGAATCCCGAATCGGCAGATGATGTTCTTCCAGACAAAATCAATCACTTTCTGCTTGGTGATTTTCACAACTGGTTCATCCTCGTCCCACTTGGTGAAGTAATCAACTGCGCCAATAGCGAATTTGGCCTGCCCTTTTCCAGTGGGCAGATGTCTGATGATATTTATCCCCCATTGGGCGAATGGCCACGGACCACTCATGGGAGTCATTTCTTCCACGGGTTACCTCGGCACATTCACGTACCGATGAGACTAACCGTACCTTTGAACGTAGTTATTCAAGTCTTCCCTGATGGTCGGCCAGAAATATCCTTGGCGAGTATTTTTAAGGCCAGCGCCCGACCCCAGAATGGTTCCCGTAAATGCCTTCATGAATCTCCTAAATAACGTAATCCGCTTCATCGGGTCGGAGACACCTGAGATAGGGCCGTGAATGCATTTTTTTTGTATAATATCCTGTCCAGGACTATGTACCGTGCTGCTCTGACTCTCAGGCACCTAGCTTCCAACCTATCCAAGGGAACATCACTAGATGTGACATAGCTATAAATCGAGTCTATCCAGCTTGGAGTATCATCTACTGGATTGACCGTTTTCTTCTCCGTCTAGTCGATGCTCGGATGCTCTATGAATTCCACGGGAATGACCCACGAGATCTTCCCTTCCGTGGTCGAGGCTAGCTTCACCAGGGCGTTGGCCCAGAAATTTTCTGCTCTAGGAATCTGATGGATAGTGCAGCTCCCAAATCTTTCTCTCATTTTTCTTGCTTCGGCTAGGTAGGCAACCATTCTAGTCTCCTTGGCCTCTTTTTCGGTGGAGATATGGTTCACTACTAACTGGGAATCACTTCATACCTGGAGAGACTGGACTCCTAGACTAGCTGTCAGCCTTAGTCCGGCTAGCAGAGCCTCATACTTCGCCTCATCGTTAGAGGCCTTGAAATCACGTCTGATCGTATACTCGATGGATGTGAAATCAGGCGCGACCAGGACAATTCCTGTTCCGGCACGCTTGGCATTGGACGACCCATCTACGTAGAGAGTCCATCCTGGTTCTGATACCGCCTCTTAATCACTTGGAGGAACAGGCGAAGGGGTCATCTCGACTTCGGCACTGATCCCTTCTTCGTTCAGGGTGGTGAATTCTGCAACGAAGTCGGCCACAACTTGACCCTTAATGGCTGTCCGTGGTTGGAACTGGATATCGAACTCCCCTAGTTTAATGGCCCACTTGGTTAGCCGACCCGACACTTCGAGCCTCTGGAGGACTTGTCTAAGGGGAGAGTCGGTCAAGATGACGACGGAATGAGCCTGGAAGTACGGATGTAACCTCCAAGTTAAGACAATGAGACAGCGCTAACTTCTTCAGAGTCAGATATCTCATCTTGGCAGGCACCATGGCCTTACTTACATAATATATGGGATGCTGCTTGCCCCCTACCACTCTAATCAGGGCCAAGTTGACCGCCAAGGCCGAGACCGCAAGGTAAAAGAACATGGGCTCACCTTCTTTTGGCTTAGACAGTAGGGGTGGCGAACCTAAATACTGTTTCAGTTGCTTGAAAGCCTGTTCGCACTCCAACGTCCATTCTGCCTTCTTATGACCCTTCAACTGCTGAAAGAAGGGGAGGCATTTGTCCGTAGCTCTGGATATGAATTGTCCGACCGCTGCTACTCATCCGGTGAGACATCGTATCTCCCTGATAGTCCGAGGTGAACTCATGTCGAGGAGTGCTTTAGTTGAAATGAGAATATGCAATATGTCTTAGAGGGGGGTGAATAGGACTTTTTAATATTTTATGGTAATTTAAAATCCTATCCAACTTATCCTGAGAGAATATGCATATGTCAAGATTTCTTCAAAGTAACTCTAATGGCTTCTAAGCCAAATAAAGGATCCAGTCATAAAACTATTTGAAAGATAAATAAGATATAAATCATAGTTCATAATGGATGTGACCATGTGTGAGATTTGATCTTAGATAATCAAATATAAAAGTATTTAAGGAAATCACACAAGTAATGAAAAACAAGAACAATCTCAAACACAATCATTTTTGTAGTGGTTCGACTACTTGTCTACTCAACTTTCAGCGAACGCACTCAACCCTTGAGTGTACCAGATCTCACTAACGGAGGTTTTACAACAGGTTCACCTCAAACCGGAGGTTTTAAATCAGGTTCACCTCTAACCAGTACAACCTACACTTAGGCTGATACAACGTGTCTACACGACATAGTTTATGCCCCACAAAGGAGTAAGGGTCAATATACAGCACCCAAGTTTTAGGCCACATAGGCCAAGGATCCTCACAAGGAATCTTGATGGAGGTTTCACAATAGGTTCACCTCAAACCGGAGGTTTCAAATCAAGTTCACCTTAAACCGGAGGTTTCAAATTAGGTTCACCTCAAACCGAAGGTTTTAAATCAGGTTCACCTCAAACTAGTTTATGCTCTCCATAGAACAAGGGTCAACACAAAGCACCCCTACATACACTCCCATCGGAGGCCTCCTATGAGGTCTTGTAAGGGGTGAGAAACACCTTAGACCCAATCCTACAGAAGGAATGATCATGTAAGACCCGTATCCTAGTCCGTACCATTTCGTTGACTCCTGCGATCTTTCCTATCGAATTTCAGCAACCCGCGACTTATAATCGACATTTGCGTGTGACCCTAAGTCATATCCCGTAGATTTGAGTCGGCTTAATCTGAGACTTGTACTATTCCGACCGTACGTCACCACGGTTCCAACGCCGCGTCTTGCAAACCGATCCGATACCTAGGTCAGAAGATGTGGGCCCGCGTTCAGTTCAAGGAAAAACACCACGTGTTTGCAATCCCAAGAGAATCTCTACATCATGTCCCATCAATCAATCAATGCTTTCTTTCTCCTCAAGTCAAGCAATCCTAAAGTCAACTCTTTCTCACCCTCACTCTTACACACCCATACTTGTCAAGTACACCATCACCTCACATCTATCACCCATCACTCTCTCCTTAAAACCCTCTCTCTCTCATTTCTCAAACACATTTTCCAAGCAAGGAAAAGTGGTGGACGTCCAAGCTTTCCTAAGAGAGAAAAGTGTTGTGTGTGGCCCACCTCCTCTTCCAAAATCCTTCATCCTAGCCCTTCATCTCTCATCATCTTTCATCAAAGTGAGACACGAGGAGATCGATGTTCCATCGGACCAAGAAGATCGAATGGTGGGTGCTTCTATAGGCTAGATTTTCATGTTTTGATGATGGGCCAAGTGAGGCCTACCGATTGATGGTATGGATCTCACTTTGGACCCTAGATGTGGTCGATGGCCCACCTTGATCCTCATGATCATTCCATGATGGGGCTATTTTCCATGGACCCCATCATGATGTTTATTTCCTTGTATGAATAGGGTCATCTAGCCCTTTTATTTTGGTGGAGAAGGAATCTCCACCATTGATTTCTGATTTGGTGGGCCCACATGTCTTGGGACCCACTTGATGTATGATTGAATGCATGAAAAAGGAGGGCCCATAGTGTCGGGGTCCCTCCATTTTCCATGGACCCCATCATGATGTTTATTTCCTTGCATGAATAGGGTCATCTAGCCCTTTTATTTTGGTGGAGAAGGAATCTCCACCGTTGATTTCTGATTTAGTGGGCCCACATGTCTTGGGACCCACTTGATGTATGATTGAATGCATGAAAAAGGAGGGCCCATAGTGTCGGGGTCCCTCCATCACACGTCTCTCTCTCTCTCTCTCGCTCTCTCTCTTTCCCTCTCTTTCATTTTTTTATTATATGTGATGATGTGGCCGTGTGGCCCACCCGGATTGACCCCACCTTGATGTGTACCTTATCCACACCATCCAACCATTTGGTGGCCCACCCTGGTAGCATGTCTGTGGGTGGGGCCCACCTTAAATGTGTTATATTCAAACCGTCCAGCGTCCAGGGACGCTGGACGTGGTCCAGTGAAGAGTGAGCAGGGGTGTACTGACGGCAACAGAAAGACAAAAAAATATAAATATTAGCTTGGGTTAAGCTTTTGGGGTGAGACACTCATGCAGGCCCCACCTTGATGTATTGATCTGATCCACGCCATCCATCCTATTTCTTAGATCATTTTAGTCGTTGAGCCAAAAAATGAAGTCAATACAACTCTCTGGCGGGCTATAGGTTAGAAAATAATATTTTCTACCATTGAAATCCACCCTGATGTTTCTGTACCCCAAAATATATCGAATATTGGGCTTGATGGGTCTGTCTTGAGCCATAGACACCAATGGTTGAGTTGGATTTTACCGATGTGGGCCCCACATGTGAAAAATCGTGAGAAAATGGTTTAAAAAAATAAAAAAATATAAGTAGCAGAAACGGGCAGGGACCACGAGTCCCAGCCGAGGGCCCCACCATGATGTGTGGGAACATCAACTCTATGTATTTGGTGGGCCCCATTTAGACAGTGCCCCCCCTAAAAATCAGCCCCATGTGGTGCCCGGGTGGCCCACAACACAGGGAACAACGTTGATTGAACGTCTGCCATTGAGACCCTTTTGGGTATCACAGAAGTTTTGGAGCATTATGATATTTGTTTTTTTTTCTTTTCATCCAGGTACGTGTGACCGTATCAACAGTTTGGATGGCAGATAAACATTGTGGTGGGCCCCATGTGGGACCTAATGATGTATGTGTTCTTCCCACACCGTCCACCCCACTGGACGGTGGGACCCCAATGGTGTATGTGTTCTTTCCACACCATCCACACCACTGGACGGTGGGACCCCCAATGATGTATGTGTTCTCTCCACACCGTCCATCCTTATGGGACCCACCATGATGCATGGTTGCATCCAAACCGTCCAACCATTTTGGAAAGCTCATTTTAATGCTTGAATACAAAAATAAGTCAGATCTAAAGTTCAAGTGGACCTCACCATTTAAAGTAGTGGACAATGACGTCCACTGTTTAAAATTTCTAAGGGGCCATAGTAGTTTCCTATTAAGCTGATATTTGTTTCCACTTCATCTATCATTATGTTAATTTATGAACAGGTTGGATGGGAAATATATGTTTGGTGGGCCTTAGGAATTTTAATGGTGGAAATTATTATCACCACTTATATTTGGGTGTGGCCCATTTGATGTACATATAGGGCCCATTGGTGTGGCCCATTTAATGTACATATTGCCTAGGTGATGTGGCCCATTTGCAATATGAGGGCCCATTGTGATGTATTCAAGGCTCATGGGTTATGGCCCATTGCAATGTATATAAGGCCCATTGGTGCGGCCCATTGATGCGGTCCACTTGATGAATATAAGGCCCATGTGATATGGCCCATTTGATGTATTTAAGGCCCAATGGGATGTATATAGGTCCATTGCAATTTGTCATTTCATCGTGGTGTATATAATAATGTTTATAACGGACCGTGCCTTGGGAGCAATAATGATTTGATGTCCACATTATAAGATTAATGTTGGTTAAATGTCCGCATTGTAATTCTCCCCAAGGCCCGTTAATAGGCCCATACTTATTGTATGTAGGCCATCTAGGCCCATCCTCGTTGGAAGGATGGTTCATCACCATATAACATGCTTAGTATAACTCCATGATTCATGCCCATACGCATCATATGTATGCTTGATATAAGGAATGTTTGATCATAGCATAAGCCGTTGGGCTGAGACATTTACGGGACTCCATATGAGACAGAGTGCCCCACATGAGCGCGTGGTATGCGCAAGATTGTTGCATGACTAGACAGTGTCCTTCATGCATCTTACATTTGTATGACTTGATCATTGTACGCCCTAGCGACATCAGGGCTGTGGCTCCACAGGCATATCGTGGATGGCTGTATCGGATACCGAAAATACTTGGTTCTAGCACTGTAGACACTTAGGATGTCCTTGGGTGAGATTTTCAGAACCTTTTTGGTACTAAGAGATGTTCCAACGTCGAGACCGAGTGGATATACGAGCGCCCGAGTGTCGAATACTAGTAGGTCACGTCTTTTACTATGTCGTGGTCGATTGGAAGGGGGTGTGGCCTTATCCGCCCAAGTGAGGGGGCTATAAGCTAGGCTGAGTTTGACCAGCTCACAAATGAGTCCGCTATCGATGAGCCGGGTAGGTATTGGCAGACTACTGGTCAAGTAGATAGTGAAGTCTCTTCCACTCGCTAGGCTGTGTGGCTGGGAGGCGGTAGTCAGTGTGGAGTGTATTAGACCCCGGTGATATCCCGGAGATGAACTGTACTGATAAATGTACTTGATGAGGACTGACATGTTTGCTTTACATCTCACATATGACATTTGGCTACATAGGTCTCGCATCGCATGGTCTTATCATGACTGATAGCATTCATGCCTTACATCACATAGCCTTGGTATGGCTGATTGTATTCATTACCGCATATTTCAGCATTACTTTGATATTGTATACTTAACACTTGCCTTGTGCACACACTTACACCACCCTCTAAGCTTTTATAAGCTTATGCATGACTATTGCATGCAAGTGCCGTTGGATTACAGCAGCACTGAGGCAGGAGTGCGCATCAGTTTATTTTGGAGCCTTTTGATCATCTTGTATTTTCCATTCCACATTGTGCTTAAAGTTTTTGATATAGTGGATATGTGGTGATGTTGTTTTGTGACTTGGTTATGCTTGTGGTTATGAAGTATTGCAAAAAAAATTTATACTGAAAATCCTCCTTATAGGATCCCAGGATCGGAATCTGGCATGTGAGTGTCGGGATCCGAGAATGGGGCGCTACGGAGGCTGTCGGCGCTGGATTCGGCGATTAGGAATTCTGTGAGCCCGTTCTCCGAGTTTGGGGCATGACAGATCACAAGGGTCCTCTAGACTTTAATGACTTACAGATAAGTAGATGAGCTTCATTCAGCGCGTTATGGAGATCACCTCCTTTGATGATGAAGAATCTTCCACTCCCTCGAACTGCAACTCAGAAGATGTACCAATACAAGGTGACGGGTTGGGTCAAGGTTATGATGGAATCCTACTCTATTAAATATTTTCCTATAGAGGAGATAGAGCGATTTCATCTATGCATTCAAGGCATCCCAGCTTAATGATATGCAGGATCCTTGAATGTGGAAGTTCATTCCCCAATCCACTCTATTGAATGTCAATGATGAGGGTGGATTGGAGGATGAACTTCCATGAGAGAAAAGGCTTAGGGTATATGATGTAAGGTTAAGCACTCGAAAGCACTCTCTATTTTCTTTACCAACAACTAAGGGCAAGCTCTCATTAAATAGGCAAAAGGTTCCAACGGATATAAAATGGTTTCATTTTTGACAAAGTTCGATATCATCGAGCAGGGTCGATATCATCAAGCGTATACTCTCGATAGCATCGACTGGCTGCTTGATGACACGAACTCAAATGTCAAACGCTTTTGAAACCTTTTGCCAGCTGGACGAGGAAATTGAACGTGCGTCGATGTCATCGGATTTCGAACTCCGATTTCATCGACACGAGGTTCTATTCCTCAACATTTGAAAATGTGAGAGCACTTGCCTTTGAAATATTTTAGGTATATGATATGATCGAGCATCACTCGATATCATCAGAATTTGAATATCAATGATATCAAAGGCAGTATCGATTCATTGATAATTCCAAGGAATTTTCCTATAAGCTTGTTGGACAGTTTATGTCCACTTTCAATGACATCGACTATGCCTCGATATGATCGATATTTGAATATTGATTTTATCGAGTGACCCTCGATCCAACAAAAACAACCTGAAAAACTTGCTGGAAAGATATGTGTCCTAATCTGATATCATCGAGATTTGAATTTTGAGGATATCGAGGAGCTCTTTGATATATCAAGGATTATATGTTTTGCCTTAGTAGCATTTTGGACACACTAGACCTGATGTCGATTTTATTGAGTCGGTTCGATGGACTTGAGACTCAAACATCGATGATATCGATGAGTCCATTAATCCATCGATAATTCAATCTAGATATCTTTGTGGTTGCTGGACATCTTTGGTCCTCATTTCGATAAGATCGAGTGAGCTTCGTGGACATCAACAACAGTGTTCGATTTTATCGAACCACTTGTCGATAAATCGACAAAGGTAGAAAACTTAAAGATTTTTTTGAATTTTGAAAAAGTTTTCTAACCAAAAACCCTAAGGTGTTCTGTTCAATTTTAAGGGTTTTAATTACCTGGTGTTTTGGGACATGGGATGTGAGGTTAAGATTTACCTGTGGCGAGTTCGGGCACACATCCTGTTGAGGCAGATGCTTGATCAATCTTCCTATTTAGGGCTCCTTTATCTAGCTGACTCAACGATCACGCTAATTGACAAACCAGGGCACTTTTAATCTCTCCCTTTGTTAATTATGTGATAAAATACCAAAACACCTTAGAACAATGTCTAGACGAACACTCTAAATTGTTTGTATATGAACTTCACATAATTTTACAAAGTTATCTAGTGAGCACGCACACACACATTCAGTAGCTGCTCCCCCTAACAGTAATCTCCCCCTGTCTCCTTGCAGCTACTCCCCCAAAGACCTGTAACACCATTCATAAACAGATACACACAATTTTATCCAGGGGTGTGGATTTGTTCTCCCCCTTTTTATCAGTCATTGGCAAAGGATAACTTAACAGTGGATATTGACTGAAGTTGAAGCATATGGGAGAACCAAAAAGACAGATAGAATAAGCATAATAGATAGATGTAAAAGAATATCCTTTGAAAGCATATTAGTTCAAAATACAAGCTAAGCTGTGATGACTAATAGTATGAGCATAAAGATCATGCATCATTGACCACAGTAGATATAAACCCAATAAAACTGGAGACAAGATTCACAGATGATAGCAGCATCCAAAGCAGAGCAGTAAGCAAACCAAATTAAAATGGTAGTAAAGATATATGAGATATAAATAGCCATAACCCAAAGTATCCAAAATATATACTGCCCAAGGTTGGCAGTAGTATGTCATCCATCCCAAAAAAAAATAAAATTAAGCCCATCCATGGGCACCCAAAAACAAACACAAGTATCTAGCCCATCCATGGGCATATACATATAAAAAAAACTTGTCAGACTATGCAGGTTAGTAAGCCATCACATACACTCATGCGATCATAGGGCATTCAAAAAGATACCCATGCTCGTATGTTGAGATGAGAGTAGGGTGTATGTGACGACACACAGATTGTCTATACTATGGCGGAGGTGCGGAGGAGGACGGTGCTGTATCGTCGCATCTGCAAGTGATCAGATCCACCAATTGTTACACCGACTGCTGCACACCATTCACCAGATGTTCCAAGACAGTGAACTTGCATTCACGATCTCCTTTAGCTGGGTGACTTCCCGCATCGTTGCTCCAATCCTATCCTGGTGGAGCTTGAACCTTTTTACATGCCTGGGTTCGAATGAGGACGGAGCTTGTTAGGGTGCAAGGGGGTCACCTTCAGCCATACCAGCGCTTTCGGCTGGAGCATCGTCTTCACCATGTTCTCCTTCTTCTTGGATCCCTTCCTCGGATAGGTCTTCGAAAAATCAGTGGAACTTTAAATCCGTCCTTCTAATGTTATTCTTGTTGAAGTGTTGAAGGGGAAGTTCCAGATTGTTTTTTGTTAGAAGACCGATTGCATTGTACACAGTGTGAATGATCCAAGGATAGGGCAAATGAACATCCTGAGAAGTATGAATTGTATATACTAGTTGATGAACAATCAGGGTAGGAAGGTAGATTTTGATCCTTGTGGCTACAGAATAGACTACCATGGCCATGAACCCGGTGAGATCCGAACGATTGTTACTTCTAGGATATATGTTGGAGGCAAAGATGCCATGCAAAATATGATACTGAGGTTCTATGAATTTTGATTTTAGCACATTGCCTTGATTCCGAGGATATCACGACCATGACAGAGAAATTTTGTAACCATGGACCGAGTTTCAACATTCTCAAGGTCTATGTCAGGGAGACCGACAGGTGATAGAGTAAGCCGAAGGATGTTTGCAACGGCTGCAGGAGTAAATTCTACATCATCACCATCAACAAAAACCATGATGGACAGAGGATCGGCCACCAGCAAATGATTGGAAGTAAAGAAGTTGTAGGTCCGTTCATAGTGACACAGACCGCCAAAATCAAGGAGAGGTAGCCATCCAATTTTAGCTAACAGGGGTTCCAAATTATAGGGTTTTAGCCATTCCTTATCTGCCCTCCTTTCAAGAACTAACTTCCTTTCAGTGTATTTGGCCAATGCCAAATTCACCCTAGCAGGAGGAGGGGCCGGTGCTTCAGATTGGGACCCACCACGCAATGTCTGCCATGTTCACTGGCGAGTGGGAGTCCCATGTTCAGGAGCCCTTCCCCTTTCTCTCGGAGCAAGAACCTTTTGCCTGCAGGATTTCGAAGATTCTCTAGGACCGGATGATTTCCCTTTGTCCTTGCCCATTTGCCGATACTCACAGAGAAGGATTTGCCGAATTTGGAGATAAACGGACAGAACTTCTCTTGAAAATCAGGAAACACCTAAAAAGAGCAAGATGGAATCTTGATGTAAGGAGAAAATAGAAGGGGTATTACCAGATTTGAATGATGTCTAGGACTCCTTGATGAAGATTCTTGCAGACTGGCTGAGAGGGATGAGCAGGAACGAAGGAAAAATGACTTTTAGAGGTGAAATGCCATTTTCCCACTCGAGCGCCTTTTATTGGGCGGCACACTTCGATATCATCGAAAACTGTTTCGATGATATTGATGGACCTCATTTGTTGTTATCGAGGATGTCTTCGATAACATTCTCGATCATGTGACTTTTCCCATTCCAACGAGGCGACGATGATATCGATTCTTGGTCGATTTAATCGATAGTCCACATGATTTATCAACAGACATATCGAGGGTGAATATTTTTCATTGCTCCGCATATCGACAAAATTTCATGTATAATATAGTATATCTTGAATCAACCAGTTATACATAGCAAAATTTTGTATAAGCATTGTACAATCCAAAAATTATAAACATCAGGATGTTTATATACAAAAAGATTAAGGTGAAGAACCTCAGATGTATCATTAAAAGTTCATCAAAATTGTATCTTGTCAACATTTATGCAGATCCAGATGCATGACCTGGACATGTTTTTCCAAGCTTAAATGTTTCTAAGCATATGGATCAGCCCTTCCTTTGCTTTTAATGACATATCAGTGGTTATTTGTGTGACAGCCTTTCATTACTGGTTTACCTGATATATTTAGGATTTCGCATTCATGTTTGTTGAATGTAACCACATTCTCATTGTCACATATTTGAGAAATGCTCAGAAGATTATGTGTCAATCTTTTTATGCAAAAGGCATTCTCATTTTTGAGCAAATTTATTCCTTTGATAATTCCCTGACCAATTACCTTAGCGGTGCTTCCGTCTCCATAGGTGACTATCCCATCATTAAGATTTGAATAATTTGAAAGAAGGGATTTGTCACCTATGACATGTCTTGAGCATCCGCTATCTAAGTACCACTTAGCATCATTGCCTGTTATATGATTTGAGTGAGTAACAAGGCAAATTTTCTTTTCTTTCACTACCCATTTCGTGATAGGATTTCTTACTATTTTGGTTGGTGATGGATGTGTATTATTTTTAGCTAAATTCCTAGGTGGACTCCTGATATTTTCCATTGTTCTTTTGGTTTGTCTGTATTTACCGGTATGATTTTGACCAGAATTGAGTTGAGTCCTCCTACGAGACATGCATTCAAATTTATAATGGCTAGAATCTCCACATAAATGACAAACCGAAGTAGTCTTTGTTTTACTCCTTGATGCAGTTGATTTTTCAAATATTGTTACTACATTTTTGGATCTTGTTTTGAATTTGTCATATCCTAGTCCACTCTTGTCTTTCCCCGGTCTTCCCATCCCTAAGAGTTTTTCTAATTTTTCACTACTCTAGAAAAATTTATAATTTACTTCAGTGGATTTTCTGTATTTCTCTAAATCAAACAGGAGTGTGTGATTTTCATTTTTGAAGGAGCATGTTTTTATCTTTCAATAGCTCAACCTGTTTGTTAAGTTTTTCAGACTTGGATTTAAGGAAGCTATTGATTCTTTCTAGTTTATCATTATTTGAATGGTATTGCCATAAATCATCAATTAGGTGTGTATTGATTTCTAATGTTTTATCCAGATCTTTTTGTAGCAATTCATTTTTATTTTCAGTTATTCTAAGTCTTTTAAGGATATTAATGCTATGAATGTAGAGTTGATTGTAAGCATCCTGTAGTTTATCCTGTTCTTCTTCTTCCTTCTCAGTTTCCTCATCGTCTGATGGAAATGATTTAGTGGCTTGCGGTTCTTCAACGATCTCAGTTTCGATGGGAATGGTTGAGGCAGTGGAGACCATAAGAATTTTCAGAGATTTCTGGTCTCCATCGCTCTCTGAGTCACTACATTCTGAGTTTGACTCCTTCGTATCATCCCTTGTGGCTGCCATTGCTTTTCCTTTGGTTTTCCTATTCAGGCATTCGGTGGACAGGTGTCCAAACTTTCGACAGGTATAACATTGTGGTTCCTTGGACTTTTTACCAAATTTACCTGTGAAATGTTTGTTGTCCACCTGTCTTTCTTTAAATGGACGGCCATGATTTTTCTGAAAGAACTTTTTGAACCATTGTGCCAACAAGGCGGCTTCCTCATCTTCGTTTTCTCTTTCACTTTCAATGTCCTCATTTATTGTATTCTTTGAAGTTTTAAGGACAATAGTTTTGGATTTGGGAGTTTGTTTGAAGTGTAGTTCAAATGTTTGTAGGGAGCGTACTGGTTCTTCTACGTTCATTTTATCTATGTTTCTACATTCTTCAATGGTTGTTACTTTAGGATTGAGTCGTTCCGGTAATGATCTTAGTATTTTCTTTCAGATTTTTGGGATCGGAACTTTCTCACTTAATCCACCCATGGAGTTGCAAATTATGTTCAGTTTTGTGAAAAATTCCATGGTCTCATGCTCTTCCATTCTGAGACTTTCAAACTGTGATGTTAGGAGTTACAGTTTGGATCTCTTCACAGTGCTTGTTCCTTCATGGGTTGTTTCCAACAAGTCCCATGCTTCTTTAGCTGTCCCACACATACTGCTTTGATTGAAAACTTCTAGGAACATAGCACAGTAGATAACATTCATAGTTTTAGCCTCAGAAGTCTGATTTTCTTTATCGAATGCTGTCCACTTTTCTTTGAATTTTGGTTTGGTGATAATTGTGCCATTTTCAAGTACTATTTGTTCAGTTGGTGGCACATATCTTTTTTCAATAATATCTCAAACATCATGATCCAAAGATCTCAAAAAGTAATGCATTCTAGCCTTCTAGTATGCATAATTTGATCCATCTAATACTGGAGGTCTATTGACCGATGAGCCCTCTCCTTTAGACATATTACCAACTTCAGTCAAGATTACTCTCTAGGCTGTGAAGCCATTAAGAGAGACCCGCTCTGATACCAATTGAAATTGCGGTAATGACCACTTTAGTTAAAGTGAGATTATACTAATATGTCCTAGAGGGGGGTGAATAGGACTTTTTAATATTTTATGGTAATTTAAAATCCTATCTAACTTATCCTAAGAGAATATGCATATGTAAGGATTTCTTCAAAGTAACTTTAATGGCTTCCAAGCTAAATAGAGGATCCAGTCATAAAACTATTTGAAAGATAAAGAAGATGTAAATCATAGTTCATGATGGATGTGACTGTGTGTGAGATGTGATCTTAGATAATCAAATATAAAAGTATTTAAGGAAATCACATAAGTAATGGATGACAATAGCAATCTCAAACACAGTCATTTTTATAGTGGTTCGACTACTTGTCTACTCCACTTCCGGCAGACGCACTCAACCTTTGAGCGTCCTGGATCTCACTGACGGAGGTTTCACAAAAGGTTTACCTCAAACTGGAGGTTTTAAATCAGGTTCACCTCTAACCAGTACAACCTACACTTAGGCTGACATAACATGTCTACACGACATAGTTTATGCCCCACACCGGAGCAAGGGTCAACACAACACCCAAGTTTTAGGCCACACAGGCCAATTATCCTTATAAGGAACCTCAACGGAGGTTTCAAAACAGGGTCACCTCAAACTGGAGGTTTCAAATCAGGTTCACTCAAACCGGAGGTTTCAAATTAGGTTCACCTCAAATCAGAGGTTTTAAATCAGGTTCACCTCAAACCAGTTTATGCTCTCTAAAGAGTAAGGGTCAACACAAAACACCCCCACATACACTCCCGTTAAAGGCCTCCTATGAGGGCTTACAAGGGGTGAGAAACAACTTAGACCTAATACTATAGAAGGAATGATCACAAGGGTCTCTGGATTCTAAAGACTTACGGATAAGTAGATGAGCCCCATTCAGTGCATTAATGAAGATCTCCTCCTTTGATGAGGAAGAATCTTCAACTCCCTCGAACAGCAACTCAGAAGATGTACCAATACAAGGAGATGGGTTGGGTTAAGGTTATGATGGAATCCTACTCTATTAAATATTTTCCTGTAGAGGAGATAGAGCAATTCCAATCATCTATGCATTCAAGGCATCCCAGCTTAATGATCTGCCATTATGGTGGTAGCTGCAGGATCCTTGAATGCAGAAGATCATTCCCCAATCCACTCTATTAAATGTCAATGATGAGGGTGGATTGGAGGATGAACTTTTATGAGAGAAAAGGCTTAGCGTATATGATGTAAGGTTAAACACTTAAAGGCACTCTCTATTTTCTCTACCAACAACCAAGGGCAAGCTTTCATTAAATAGGAAAAAGGTTCCAACGAATATAAAATGGTCACATTTTTGACAGAGTTCGATATCATCGAGCAGGGTCGATATCATCGAGCGTATACTCTTGATAGCATCGACTGGCCACTCGATGACATGAACTCAAATGTCAAATGCTTTTGAAACCTTTTTTCAGCTGGTCGAGGAAATCGAATGTGCGTCGATGTCATCGGATTTCAAACTCCGATTTCATTGACACGGGGTTCGATTCCTCGACATTTGAAAATGTGAGTAAACTTGTTTTTGAAATATTTCAGGTATATGATATGATCAAGCATCACTCGATATCATCAGAATTTGAATATCGATGATATCGAGCGCAATATCGATTCACCGATAATTCCAAGAAATTTTCCTATAAGCTTGTTGGACAGTTTATGTCCACTTTTGATAACATCGACCATGCCTCGATATGATCGATATTTGAATATCAATTTTATCGAGTGACCCTCGATCTAAGAAAATTAACCTGAAAAACTTGTTGGAAAGATGTGTCCCAATTCGATATCATCTAAGGTCTTCCGATATCATCGAGATTTGAATTCTGAGGATATTGAGGAGTTCTTTGATATATCGAGGATTACATGTTTTGCCTTAGTAGCATTTTGGACACACCAGACCTGATGTCAATTTTATCGAGTCGGCTTGATGGACTTGAGACTCAAACATCGATGATATCGATGATTCCATCGATCCATCTATAATTTAGTCCAGATATCTTTGTGGTTGCTGGACATCTTTGGTCGTCGTTTCGATAAGATCGAGTGAGCTTCGAGGACATTGACAACAGTGTTCAATTTTATCGAACCACTGGTCGATAAATCGACAAAGGTAGAAAACTTAAAGATTTTTCTAAATTTTGAAAAAGTTTTCTAACCAAAAACCCTAAGGTGTTTTGTTCAATTTTAAGGGTTTTAATTACTTGGTGTTTTGGGACATAGGATGTGAGGCTAAGATTTACTTGTGGTGAGTTCGGGCACACATCCTGCTGAGGCAGACACTTGATCAATCTTCCTATTTGGGGCTCTTTTGTCTAGCTAACGCAACAATCACGCTAATTGATAAACCAGGGCACTTTCATTCTACCTGTCTGGGGGATGCATTGCGATCTGGTTATACTCGGAATAAGCGTCCTGGAAGGAGAGTAATTCGTGCCTCGCTGTGCTATCCATCAGCTGATCGATTCGAGGTAATGGGAAGCTATCCTTCGGACAGGCCTTATTTAGATCCGAGTAATCCACATAGATGGCAATCGGTCGTGTTGTGGCCGTGATCTCGATGGAAACGGAAATACTTGCATTTATCTCGATGATCCGGATCATCATTCATACAAACAGGCCAATTCAAAAGCTTGTGCCCTCTAATGTCCAGTAAGATTTGCTTGGTAGATGTGTTGAGGAGGGTGTAGGAACGGAATTTACCCTCTGGTTTTCTGCTTGGACGACGATCATGAGGAGCGCGGTCATCTGGTCCTTTGCTTGACGGCTGAGGTTCTTCGTTCCTTGGCCTCTTCCCCTTGCCAGTCGGCTTTATCACTTGAACATTTTTGCGGGCGTTGGAGAATTCCTCAATATTAATATACTTTTGAGCTCTAGAGACGAGGTCAGCTAATGTCTTTGGTGGATTCTTTCTAATGGAGAAGGTGAACTTTCCCTCTTTTAGACCACTGAACACGACAAAGAGTGCCATCTTGTCTTCGTAGTCTTCCACCTATAACGCTTCCTCATTGAAGCGAGCGATGTAGTCCTTAAGTTCTTGCTTGATGGTGAATAGATGAATATTCGACTTTCGACTCTTCTTACCACTTATGAACTAGGTAAGGAATAATCAGCTAAGTTCTGTGAAGGAACTAATGGAATTGAGTTTGAGCTGACGGTACCAACTCTGAGCAGATCCTATGAGTGTGATCGAAAACCCCCTGCACATCATTGCGTCCATTGCTGTCTGAATTTGCATCCACGAACTATAAGCCTTCATGTGCTCGGATGGGTCATCAGACCAAGAGTATTTGATGACGGGAGGTATTCGGAACCTCTGTGGCATCACCTCGCTCATGATCACAGAGGTGAAGGGAGGTTCGGTCTCTTCCATCATTGCCTGAATGGTAGCGGGAACTGACGATGGCTGCTACTTCTTTTCTAGTGTCAAAATCTTATTGTTGAGCTCTGCAAACTGTGTCTCTCATGGATCTTTATTTTTCACCACCATCTCTTGTGTGTTTTCTACTTCAGGAGTTCTCCTCCCCCTCCTCCTTTCTAACTCATGTCGGAGATCCATTGGTGCCAGGGCCGAGGTGACCGAGGCATTCGTCGAAGCTCAAGTCGCTGTGTTCCGAGGCAGAACTCGGATTTGGGTCAAGGGAGGGTTCTGAACCAATGCTGGTGCCCAAGCAGGTTGACGTTGAGGCCCCTCGGGTCTCATACTCCTCGGCACGGAATGGGCTTCCACAACTGGACCAAGCGGTTCAGGAACAGGGTTTTCCTGAGTAGGATGTGGCTGCAGCTCCTATTGTTGCTTCATCTGGTTAATTTTGTCACGCAGGGCTTGTATCTCGCTTTGCACAGCTCGATACTTGCTCGCCCGATTGCAAGAACATTGGGAAGGCCCTGGAGATGATTCGACGTGAAGTAGTGAGGAGGAACGGGTCCGATCATTTTGTTCCAGTTCCACAGCTACCACTTTCTTCTTTCCTCTTGCCATTATGCTTAAGAATAGGAACCTGACTTTTCGTATTAAATTCCCACAGACGGCGCTAAAAAATGGTGATATTAAAATCTGGACCACCCTCCACTCGGTACGGTGAACCTCCAAGGAACCCTGATCCTGCACAGAGAGTGAGCAAAGGAGACCCTGGCTAAGCCGGGGGACCCTCCGATGCCTAAGTTAGGTCAAGGGAATTTGGGTCTAAGTTGATTGCAGGGAGATGGTGTGAGATGTCATGTACCTATAGCAATAGAGTCCCATTGTATTTATACTTGCCTATCGGACGGTCTGGGTCCGTTAATCTCGGCATGATTCACTCAATTAGTGGGATACTATGATCATGGAGATATTATCCGTAATCTGGGGATCATGTAGCATATCGTGTGTATCTACGAGCGAGATAATCGGTCGTGTCCTCTTAAGGTAGTTTCTCAGTTTAGTGCATGGAATGTCCATATGCAACCTCGACCTCGGTTCGGGATCTTGAGCTGAAGAGCCCTAACTTCGAGTCTCAGACCTAGACTAGCATACTAGGACAGTGTCCGGAGACTGGGACAGGCTTCAGTCCAGGCTCATGAGGGACTCAGCATCACTCATCTATTAGGTATTTTGGAGATCTCCCCTCCGAGCTCCGAGGTGGGCGGCGAACTTAACTTGTCAAGTTGAGTTTCCCAGCAACCGGCGACACGCAGATATGGGTGGTCGAACGATTCGTCTCAGGTCGAGCAACAGTGGGACGGCCCGAAGTCTGGCAAGTAGACTTTGGTCTGAGCTTTACGCCAACTTCCTGGCCTTAGATCACTCCGAACCGACTGCCTCGGGGCAGGAGTGTGACTGTGGCCGAGCTGAGAATCTTCCTTCCCTTCCGTAGTATATACCATTCCAGATCGGATTAAGGTGGTGTCGGTCCCCAGAATTGAAGGGGCTCGGATCTTCCCATAACAATAATAATAATAATAATAATAATAATAATAATAATAATAATAATAAAGGGAAATAAACTATGATGATAATAATAATAATAGTAATTTATAACAAGTAATAATAAAATTAATATTAAAACTATTATTTGGTTATTAACATATTCTGAAGGTCTTGAACGTATACATGATCCACTAGGATCTTTTAACCGTTGACGTTCAATTTCGCGAAGATTCAACCATTAGATCGACGGGAATCCACCATTAGAACTAGAAATTTAAGAGTATGGCCCACTTAAAGTTTAGTTTAGTCCCGATCGTGAGCGCATGGCCTTATATAGGTAGATGGATCAAATGAACCAAGTGGATTTCACCCTAACATCTTCGTGGGCCCCATAGTAATTTCGTGTGTGCATGATAGGAGGTGCACTCACTATGTACAGGTCCGGGGAGCCCGGTCAAAGCAGGCTGGCCCACAATTTCTTTAAAAAGGGAGAATCTCTCTCTCTCTCTCTCTCTCTCTTCATTTTCTGCCACACCCTGATGAGCAAATGTCATCCGTTTGTTTTGATTGGTGGCCCACCATCTGCAGTCACATGCATAATCTGCACCATCCATCAGGTGTAGACGTTTCTTCTGACTAAAACCCGGTGGGTCCTGCATGTAGATGCAATCACCTATGCACACAAACATTGGCAAAGAAGAGCTGTGTGCAACCAAACTTTCTGAAAATGGAAATCATTCTCGCAGACCAGTTGTCACGATCCATGTGAGGGGTCTTTAGCTGATCTTGGCTGTCTGTTTAAGAGAATCTCCTCCATCTGATGCACATGGTTTGGGGTTTTCAATTGTAGCATAACCAAAACCGCGAGCGATTTTGCATTACCGGCTACAGGCAAAGGATGTTGCAAAGCAATGCGATCCAAGCCCTTTGTTTACCATTCAACAGTCCAGCAACATTAGGGCAAGCCATAAGAGGGAGGTATCCTCGAGCTAGGGCTCTCCATTCCTAACAATAGCTCAAAGTAAAAGAAATAGCCGTTTTCTTCTCCATGCGAATCCACTAGTCAAATCTCTCTTAAGCTTCGTAAGAGCTCATCCAGAAGCTTCTCAGGGTCCATAAGGACTGTTTGTAAGCATTGGATTGGGGGAAGAAGTAGTGCTGTCCAAGACGTCATTAATGGTCGTCTTCTTCTTCTTCGTTCGAGCTGCACCAAGTCACCTCGAGTCACTGACCGAATCAGGCTGTTTAAATCGAGTCCAGGCCATGCGAAAGTCTAGAGAGATGAGAAGCAGGGAGAAATAAGCAGTGAAAGAGAGAGAGAGCTCGACTCGAGTTGCGCTGCATTATTGCTGGGTTACAGTATCGGGTCGGGTGCTCGACACATAATGCTTACTGGTTCTGGACCAAGTCCAAAACTCCACAAGCTTCAGGTAGGAAGAGGAGGAACGTATAGGAGGAGAGAGAAAGGATGGAGAGTGTGCATGTGTGCAGCATCGACTCAGCCCAACTGAGTCGCTGGTGCATTTACCTGAGTCACTGGTTTGAGTTGTGCAAGTCAGGTCTGATCTGGTTCAGTCCAACCACCTCTGGACCTTCCAAGAGCAGAAAAGAGGACGAAGAAGGGTGAAAGGAGGGGTGTATGGCTGCACCAGCTCGAACCGAGCCATCCCGACTCACTGATGAGTTCGACTCGCTCGACCGAGTTCGGTCCGAGCTAGGGATGGGTCTGGTTAGATCTAGATATTGTTTGGTCGTGAGGAAGAGATAAGAAATTACCAAGAAGAAGAAAGAAAGAAAAGAAGAAAGAAGAGAGAAAGAAGGAAGAAGAGGAAAGAAGGAGAGGGAGAGTCATCTGTCAATTGACTCAGGACCGAGTTAACTTGCTGGAGTATGAGTTGGGCCACACTCAACCACTGCTGACGTACAAACTCTCTAACCTCTTGTGTTGTAATTTAGATTTAACTATTTAATTAGACATCATCACTACGAAGCTTGTATTTTTCAAAACTCTAACCTTAAGTTAGAGTGTGGGTCGAAGTCCGATGATATGATCAAGACCTTAACGTTGATCCTAACAGTAGATAAATTGTAAACCTTTGAGCTATCAAGCTGACTATGGTAAGTCGAAATGTTCTTACCAAACTAGAAGTATTTTGATTTACAATTATCACCCTTATTACTATTATCATAATAATTTTTAATATAGACATGATTGGCCATTAATAGACTATTTATGCTAATAATAGTTATTATAAACAAAGTTATAATCATTGGATATTATATTCTATTCATTACTCAGAAATATTATCACTACTAGCAGGTCATACCATGTACGACCATCATAATGATTATTATTATCACGATAGCTAAAATTAATTATATCGTTAATAATTATGATGATTTATTTATTTATTTGTTAATATAATCAACATTGCGACCAACTGTATATCAATTAGCATTCAAAACCTAAAATCTAAGCCTAGGACTAAACCCTAGGGCAAAGCCCTAATTCTATATTAAAACCCTAAGAATAAATAATCCAAACCCTAGGCTATGATCATAACCCTTGGTAGTGTGTAGAACTTGGATCTAATTGTACAAGATTCATGATTTGTGGTAGGATTCAATCCTAAGGGCGCACACACCTCCTAACGATGACGTAAGCAGTTCAAAACATAATGTGATGATTTCTTCCCCTTGAGCATTCCATCTTCCCATTAGCTTTAGTGATAGTTTTATTTTAATTTCGATTGATAATTGATATTTTTATCTTATAATCACATGTGTTGATTGTTGGAATTGAATTGCTAGATTACATGCTTAATATTTATCTTGCATACTTTCTTATGCTCGTGGATTACTTATGGATTATTTCTGGAATTTAAACTGGTACATCAGTGGGAAACCCCCTCTTATAAATGTACACCCATACTTTGGGATCTATCTCGATTGATTGTGATAGTAATGGTCCTTCGTCTTAGTGGTTATTGAATGGTGGTTTAAATTGAACATTGATGTGGGCCTGCCATCCAGGGGTTGCTGTATCTAAATGGTTTTTAGGGATGGTCTTTTATCGCATAGTTTTTGATATTCGCCCTATGTGGCTCAGTTTTGATATTCGCCCTATGTGGGTTTGTTTTGATATTTTCCCTATATGGGTTCGATGTTTTATTTTGTGCAACCATATGATGGCAAGCCCCATATGCTAAATATGATTGACCACTTGTCACTGGGTTCCATTAAACATACTAAGATGGGAAAATCTCATGGGCCGGGGATGGTGGTCATGGGACACTATGCCCGAGCTGTCGGCCTACGTTGGGTGATGAGCCCCCCGTAGTGACTATTGAGTTACTCAAACTGGCTGATTGTAATTGGAATAATAATGGTTTGGCTAATCATGCATTCAGAGTATATTGGCGATGACGGGTGGCTAATTCTGGATGCTGTAGCACATGCCCTTAGTTTTCGTGGGGTATCATTTCGCCAGCTCCCAGACCATCAATTTTCGACTTACGTACGTGATATGTACGATGACTTGGTCACTATGCTATACGAGATATGCTATGCTAGTGACCGATCTTATGCATGGATGACGAGCCCAAGTCCGATTGGATGAGCATCCCCAGGTCGATGTGTATTCACGCATCCATGCATTTAAATAAGATTGCATTCTGTTTTGGTTTGAGCATCTTGTTGTTTTTAACTATGCTTATCTAAGGCGGCGGTGTGTAATCTTGAGGAGAATTCACACTGAGTTAGCCACTCATCCATCAAATATATGACCGTACAGGTAGCACAGGTGGCTTAAAAGACACACATGTCCACGATGATAAAGAGAAGGGTATAATTATTAGGGATGTATGGCTGTATCTGCCAGGAGAAGCTGCGCAATCTTGCGGCTCAAGTTTATATACATTTTATTATTTCTCTTGTGTAAATTATGTAATTTTTGTTAGAGATATTGGTTTGTATAAGTCATTATGGGCAGCCTCTTGTATATTCTAAATGTGAATGCAAATTTTCTTTTATGTTGATTTGTCCATCCTACTCTAAACTGCCAACTCTGGAAGAAGAAAAAATATGGAATTTGGCTATCTATAGGTTAACACTTGGGTCCTGAAAACACGGGGTGTTACCAAGCTCATTCCTCCTAATCAACCATCCCAACCCCATCTCAACCATTAAAACCTTCCTTTTTGGAGCACTAGAACCTAGAGGTGGAAGAAGAAGGAGGAGACATGAGGTGGGTGTCATTCTTAGGAATAGATCTTGTATTTTCTTCTTTAAAATTTAGATTTTCTTGCTTAGGGGCAAGTAGGACCCACCAATCAATGGTGGAGATCCTACTTGACCCCTTAGATGTGGCCAATGGCCCATCCTTGTTGCATGCATAAGCTATGATGGGGCCATTCTCCACGGACCCCATCATGATGTTTTATTTGAATCCATGCTATTGATGGGTCATCTAGTCCCTTGAATTATGGTGGGAATGATATCCCCACCTTGATTTACTGATTTGAGGGCCCACAAATAGATGGGACCCATCTTGATCTATGAATGTATGATATATGTAGATGCATGTATTGAGGGACCCATAGTGGCGGGGCCCCTCCATCACACACTTTTCTCTCCCTTTCTCTCTCTCTCTCTCTCTCTCTCTCTCTCCCCCTCTTTCTATGGTGATGATGATGTGTGTGGCCCACTTGATGTGATCAATAAATCCAGACTATCCAGATTTTTTTCCTGGACATCCAGTTTATGGGGCCCACCTTGATGCTTGTTTTCGGGCCAGCCTAGAAGGAGGAAAAATACAAATACTAGCTTGATCCATAACCATGGTGGGCCACCACATGGGACCAACCAGATGCAAGTACCTTATCCATGCCGTCCGTCCACACCTGGATGTGAGGCCACGTGATGAACTGCCTCATCTAGGCCGTCCATCTGCTTGAAGCCCAACAGGCCTGGATGAAATAAAAACACAAATATCTGCTTGATATACAACAGCTAGTGGGCGACAAATATTTCATTCATGCCATCCACCGTCCAGACCCTGGATGGTGGGGCTTGCTGTGATGTGTGTGGCTGTCCATACCATCCACGTGGCCGTGGGACCACCTTGATGAAAGTGTTTCATCCACACCGTCCAGCCATGGACGGTGGGAAACCCCACATGATGTACGTGTTCTATCCTAGCTGTCCAGTCCAGCTGGATGCGAACCCCATCCACGTAGCCCACCATGATTTATGTATTATATCCACACCGTCTAACTTGCTGGACGATGGGGCCCTGATGTGATGCATGTGCTGTATTAGCACCGTCCAAATGGTGGGACCCACATGATGTAGGTGTTTCATTCACATCGTCCATCCATCTCAGGATGTGGAACCCACCTGAATTTGTGTGGTGTCCGCACCGTCTAATAAAGGATGGTGGGACCCACCAGATGTATGCGTTTCATATCCACGCCGTCCAGTTCAGTCCACTGGACATGGACCCCACCATAATGTATGTTGTATATCTATGTCGTCCTGCTTTACATGCAGGGCCTACCTGCTGTGTGAGTAGGGCCCACCTGCTGGATGTGCAGGGCCCACTCTGCTGCATGTATTCCATCCACACTGTCCATTTGTAGGGGCCCATTGGCACTGTTTAAGCCCACCTTGATGTGTGTTGTAAACACATTGTCCATCTATTTTTTTTCCTGGACTATAGGGCTAGTCTATGAGGCCCACCTTGATTTATATGTTACAAATGTTGCCCATCCATTTTTACTAAATCATGGGTTGCCCCATAAGGCCAATTATGATGTATGTGTTACACACACCATCCTCCCATTGTGCCTAGATCATGGGTTGTTTCTTGAGTCCTAATGTGATGTATGTGAGGTCCATGTAATGAGGCCTAATATGATGTACGTGAGACCCATGTGATGAGGCCCAATGAGATGTATATGAGGCCCTTGTGTGAGGCCCAATGTGATGTATGTGAGGCCCATGTGATGAGGCCTAATATGATGTATGTGAGGTCCTTGTGTGAGGCCCATTGTGATATACATGAGGCCCAATATGATGTATGTGAGGCCCATGTGATGAGGCCCAATGTGATGTATGTGAGGCTCTTGTGTGAGGCCTAATTGTGATGTGTGATTACACCATGATGTATGTGATGATGTTCATGATATCCATCCATTTTCCTAGTTAGTATAAGGACCATGGACCCCATTATAGGATAGGTTCTAATGGGCCATACCTTAGGAGCAATGATGGTTAAATATCCACATGGTAAGAGCAATGATGGTTAAATGTCCACATTGTAATCCTCCTTAAGTCCCACTGCTAGGCCCATTCTCATCTCCTCTTAGTGGGCTAACCCAAACCGTTGGGCCCCCACTGATGCTAGTAGTACTATCCAACCTTAAAGCCCACCTTGAGTGCTTACCAGGCCTCCATGGGGAAACCCAATTCATGATATGATAGAATGAATGAGGAAGCCCATCCCTTGTTCTTAAGCCCATACTTGATATGCATAGGACATCTAGGCCCATCCTTGTTATGAGGAGAGTACATCATCATCGTATAACATGCTTAGTATAACTTCATGAATCATGCCCATGCGCATCATATGTATGCTTGATATGAGGAGTGATTGATCATAGCATATGCCATTAGGTAGATTGTTTATGGAACTCCTTAATAAATGGGGTTGCCCCACATTTGCACGCGGTACGCACAGGATTGATGCGTGACTGGATAGTGTGACACATGCATCTTGTATTGTGTGTGACATGATTACTGTATGCCCTAACGATCTCAGGGCTGTGGCCTCCACAGGCATAACGTGGATGGCAGGATTGGATATCAGAAATACTTGGTTCTAGCATTGTGAGCACTAGGGATGTCCTTTGGTGAAAGTCCCAGAACCCTTATGGTACTAGGAGGATGTTCCAACGTCGAGACCTAGTGGATACATGAGCATACGAGGGCCGTATACCAGTAAGCCCCGTCTCTCATTATGTCATGGTCGGTTAGAAGGGGGTGTGGCCTTATCCGCCTGAGTGAGGTGGCTGTAAGCTAGGCTGAGTTTGACCAGCTCATAAATGGATCTGCTATCAATGAGTCAGGCCCGATATTGTCATGCAGATAGTGAGGTATCTTCCACCTACCCGGTTGTGTGCTTAGATAGGGCGACAAGTTGGTGTTGAGTGTAATAGACCCCGGTGATATTCCAGAGATGAGATGTATTATTATGTGGATTCAGATGAGGACCGGCATGCTTGCGTTGCATCTCGCATATGACATTTGGCTATGTAGGCCTCGCATCACATGTCCAATAGCATTCATGCCTTACATCGCATGGCCTTGGTATGGCCGATAGCATTCATGCCTTGCATCGCATAGCCTTGGTATGACTGATAGCATTCATGGAGTTATCAGCATATTTCCGCATTACTCTAATATTGCATTCTTGACATATACCTTACGCATACACTTACACCACCCTCTAAGCTTTCTATAAGCTTATGCACGATCGTTACGTGTAGGTGACACTAGGATGCCACAACAACATTGAGATTGGAGCATGCAGCTATCTTCTAGAGCTTTTGATATTGATATTGTATTTCCCTAATGCATTGTATTTAAAGTTTTTGATCATAGCGGATTTTGTGATAGTGTTCTTGTTATTGTTCATGGGTTATGCGTATGGTTATGCTTCTTATGAAACACATTTATGTTGAAAATCCTCCTTGTAGGATCTCAGGATCAAAACCTGGTATATGGGTGCCAGGAGTCGAGAACGAGGTACTAAGGAGGCTGTTGGCGCCAGATTCAGTTTGGGGCGTGATAAATAGTCCCATGAAATCAATGCCCCAGTAATCGATTGCTTCAATGGTAAGAATGGGGTTTAGAGGCATCTTATTTTGATGGGATAACCCTCCCAATTTTTGACAACGCTTGCATGCCTTGCAGAAATCATTTGTGTCTTTGAACAAAGTGGACCAATAAAAGCCACACTGAAGAATTTTTGTTGTGCTTTTCTTAGCCAAAAAGTGGCCACCACGGGCATGAGAATGACAGGAGAAGATGACACTTTGATGTTCACTATTAGGGACACATCTCCTAATGATATGATCTGGGCAATATTTAAACAACTACGGGTCATCCTAGATATACTTACGTGCTTCAGAGAAAGTTTTCTTTTGATCTTGCTTGGTTTAATATGTCGGCGTGATACCTGTAACAAGATAATTAAAAATATTAAAGAGCCAGGGTAATTGGAAGATGACAAAAAGTTGTTCATCAGGGAACATGTCATTAATATACGTCGTCAATGGAATCAGAGATAACTAGCCTAGATAGGTGATCGACCACTACGTTCTCTACTCCTTTCTTATCTCTGATTTCTATGTCAAATTCCTGGTGTAGGAGTATCCATCTCAACAATCGGGGCTTATCATCCTTCTTGGAAAGAATGTACTTCAGTGCCAAGTGGTGCGTGAATACTATGGATGATCTTATATCCGATCAAGTAGGACCTGAACTTGTCCAGTGCAAAGACTATGGCTAAGAGTTCCTTCTTTGTAGTAGAGTAATTCATTTGGGCAGAGTTTAGATTTTTACTTGCGTAGTAGATCATGTAAGGCTTTTTATCTTTTCTTTGGCATAATACTGCCCCGATGGCATAATCGCTTGTGTCACACATGATCTTAAAAGGAAGGCTCCAGTCGGGTGGCTATATGATTGGAGTGCTAGTCAACATGCCCTTAAGCTTGGAGAAAGCTTTTTTTCATTCTTCAGACCACTCGAATAGAATCTCCCTTTGATGTAGATTAAATAAGGGACGAGATATGCGACTGAAGTCCCTTATGAATCTTTTATAGAAGTCGATGTGTCTTAAAAAAGAATGCACGTCGCGAATGCTTTTGGGGGGAGGTAGGTTAGAGATAAGATCAATTTTTTTCTTTATCAACCTAGATTCCATTAGACGATATAATATGTCCAAGCACAATTTCCTTGCAAACCATGAAGTGACATTTATCCTAGTTAAGCACAAGGTTCTTTTGCTCACATCCTTTCAGCAATTGTTTCAAATTTTTAATGCAATCGCTGAAAGAAGAACCAAATACAGAGAAGTCATCCATGAAGACCTCTAAAATTTACCCCACTATGTTTGAGAAGATATTCAACATGCATTGTTGGAATGTAGCGGAGGTGTTAGATTGTCTGAATGACATCATTCGGTATGTGAAAGTGCCAAATGGACATGTAAACATTGCCTTCTCTTGGTCTTCAGGGGCTATTTCTATTTGGTTATAGCTAAAATAACTGTCCAGAAAATAGTAATAAGAATGACCAGCTAACCTTTCTAGAATTTGGTCATTGAAAGACAAAGGAAGTGGTCTTTCCTAGTGACAATATTCAAATTTCAGTAGTTAATACACATTCTCCAACCAGTTGTGACTCTAGTTGGCATGAGTTCATTATTTGCACTGGCTACGATGGTGATCCCAAACTTCTTGGGAACTAACTGAGTTGGACTCACCCATTGGCTATTGGATATTGGGTATATGATACTCACATTCAATAGTTTAAGCACCTTGGCTTTAACCACCTCTCTCATGTTTGGATTTAATATTTTTTGTGGTTGTCTAGACATTTTTGCATCATTCTCAAAGTGAATGTGGTGAGTGCAAATCAAAGGATTTATTCCCTCAAGGTCCATAATAATCCATCCAAGGGCTCCTTTGTGTTCTCTTGGAGTAGCCATGAGCATACTCTCTTATTCTTCATCTAGATGGGAAGAAATAACCACCAGATGTCTCATCTTGACCTAAGTAAGCATATTTCAGATCAGTCGACAATGACTTTAGGTCAAGCTTCGGTGCCTTGATGCTTGACGATAGAAGCTTTTTCTCATTAAGGGGTAACTTTTCAAATTGTGGCCTCCATCGATCAATCTCAAGTATCGGCGTCGCATCAAGCAAGGCATCTATCTCCTTAATCATGTCATCATTCAAATCAGGGGAGTGAGCTAAGCACATCTCCAGAGCATCAGAGTATAGAGTCATGATGACTTTATCTTCCACGAATGAGTCAATTAGATTGATTTCGTGGGCATCGTCAACTTCCTCAGGTTGTTTGCACATACTGAAGATATTTAACTTTAATGTCATGTTCCTGAAAGCCAATTTCATGATCCAATTTCTGCAATTGATTATTACATTTGATGTAACTATGAATGCACAGCCTAAGATGACTGTAATCTGAGTGCTCATATCTTAATAGGCTATGTATTCAAAAAAATAAACTCTACTGGGTAATAGAATTTATCAACTTATACAAGCACATCCTCTATCATTCTTCTCAGTATACGAAATGATTGATCAACTAATTGAAGTGTGGTCTTGGTGGGTTTTAATTCACCAAGGCCAAACTATTCATAAATTGAGTAAGGAATCAGATTTACATGTGCTCCTAAATCAATAAGTGCTTGCTCGATCCGGTGGTGCCTGATTACACAAGAGACAGTTGGGCTTCCCGGATCCTTGTATTTTTGTGGCACATCTTGCTTTAGGATGACACTCACTTTCTTAGTTAATTTTTTTTTTCTTTTGAATGCTTTGTCGTCTTTTACTAGTGCATAGATCTTTCAAGAACTTGGCATACAAGGGTATTTGTTTAATGATATCCAAGAGAGAAAGGTTGACCTTCACCTGTTTTAGAGCTTCTAAAATATTCTTGGAATTAGATAGAGGTTTCGGTGCAATCAACTACTGGGGGGATGATGCAACTAGCTTATATGTTCTTTCCGGTTCTTCCTCTTGTGGGGCAATGCTAGGTCTATCACTCTCAACTTCTTCCGAGTCCTTAGGCTTTTCAGCCATCACCGAAATTGTTTTGTCAATTGTCTTTCCACTTATAAGACTAGTAATAGACTTGGCCTGCTCCATTTGATTTGAAGAGCTTGGGTCACTTATTTCACATTGAGGCTTTGGATTAGGTAGAGGTTAGGTTGGAAAGGCCCATTTCTCCCCAATCCCTAAGTGTGACTCAATCCTTTGAATAGACGATGCAAACATTCTCATTGTTGTTTTGAGATCCTAGAATGCTTGCACCATATTTTGGTTGAATAGGTCTTGGTTTTGCATGAATTTTAAACTGTATTCTCTTAAGTCCTCCTTTGATTGAGAAGTTGAGTTAAGGCCTCTTGAGGGGTAGCCATTTGTCTATTCCTCAAATTGATATTCAGATGGTTCCTCTAGCTGGAATTATATTTGAGGTGGGTCCACTGAATGAGCGTTGGTAGTTGTTTATGACATTTGATTGCGCATTCAACAACTCTTGGAAGGTAGGAATTGTGGGACAATCTCGTGTTAAGTGTATTTTTCTCGTACAAATACTGTAGAAACTTCCACAACCTCATTGGGTTGACTATTTCCACCTTCTTAAGTTCCATGGCCTCAACTTTCCTTGTGAGATTGGCCACTCTTGCACTCACATCATCTTCTTCTTTTAAGATGTACATCCCTCCCTTTTCTCTTGACTGAGTAGGCTTATAAGTGGTGGGCCTTGGGGATGTGTGCCATGATTGCGTGCTTTTTACAAGTAGATCAAAGTAATCCCATGCTTCATCAACCTCCTCATTAATCAATTTGCCATTACACATCATTTCTACAAACTGACGCATGGGCGAAGTCAATCCATTATAGAAAAAGCTTATAACCAGCCATATTTTGTAGCCATGATGTGGACACGAATTTACTAAATCCTTGAATCTCTCCCAACTTTGGAAGAAGATCTTTCCTCTTTTTGGTGAAATTCATGACCATCCTCCTTAAAGTGTTTGTTTTATGAACTAGGAAGAACTTGTTAAGGAACTCCTAGGTCATCTTTGCCCATGTACCAATAGATTGTGACTTTAAGGAGTGTAGCCACAACTTAGCCTTTTCCTTCAATGAGAAGGGAAACAATTTTAGTCTTATAGTATGAACTGACACATTTGGAAAGTGTAATGTGGCGACTATATCGTTGATTTCTTTAAGTGTATTTATGGACTTTCGGAGTTTAATCCATGAAATTTAGGAAGGAGTTGTATCACTCCCTGTTTGAAACCCGCGTTTCCTACATTAAGTGGAAACACCTTGTAGGAAGGTGTACTCACCCTCGCCAGTTGTAAGTAATCTCGCAATGTTCTAGGAGGGAGAGCATTATGCATCTCATTCTCAACTTGAACTTTCTCAACTGGATTTTGAGGTTGATTTATAGCCATCACTTCAACTAACTCAGATGGTCTTAAGTGGTGTCTAATCCGGTGATGGATAGGCAACCCTTCGATTAATCCTCCTTCGCTCAAGAGACATTGAGTATTGTCACGAACCCACTTGGGCATGAAACACTTACAGCCTTAAAGTTCTAAATCTACTCTTACCAATAGAAATTAAGAAACTAGAAATTCTAAAAGAAGAAAAACTTAGAAGGATATTACCAAGAAGAACTGCTAATTAGTTAGATGCTACAAGACAAAAAAACTAAGTTCGTAGTTAAAAACAAATTCAGAAAATCTAAGAAAAACAGGAAAAAATCTAATCCTAAACTTAACTACTTTTAAAACTTAATTATTTCAAAAAATTACAGTACATTACAACTCTTAGCAACTGTGCCAAAAACTTGTTCACTTGTACCCCAAGTGCAGAGTTGCAATTTAGTAATAATCTCGTGAGACCAAAATCGTACCCACAAGGACTAAAGTTGTGCAATTTTTCTGAACTATTTAAGAATTAGAATTATAAACTAAACTTGAAACTCTAATTTAAAGAGATTGTTGTGATTTTAAAACTATCAAATTATGGGAACTAGAGCGCTAAGGATCCACTTGTGATATCTTAATGTGTCCTTGATTCTGAAAAGACCGAGCTAAGAGTCCTAGAGGGGAGGGGGGGGGGTTGAATAGGACCATGCCAAATTAAAAATTAAATATGAAATTTAAACAAATATAAATAAAGATAGCAATTAAACAATCCCACAATGCAGAAATGTAAAACAACCTCAAGTATACAAGTATTGAGAGGTTGATACAGATGTTGTTCTAAGGACAACCTTACACCAAAAACCAATGGCTTATGGTAGGACAACCTGATTCTTAGAACGGTCTGTGTATCAAAATCTCAAACCGATACAGAGGAATAAAGAAATAAATAGCAAAGAAAATAACTAAGCTATTATAACATTCCCACACTTGCATAAAAGAAATTACAACATTCTCCATAAATGTATAAAGGGAAATTTCAACATCTACAAAATGAAATAATCAATCAATCACCATAAGACCAGAAATTATAGTGGTTTGCTTCTGTGTACACCAACTATTTAGAAAAATAGCCGCACAACTACTCCACTCCTAGTATCCTCACACAGTAGATATTAGCGTTCACCATGAAAATAGGTTTTTCAAGGTTCACCTAAAACCCTCATAATTGTGTCTTTCAAGTGGGCTTACACAATTCAAAAACCCCACACTCTGAGTTTTTTGGATCACCTCAGACAAACCAAAAGAAAGAGATTTTTTTGGCACAATCTCAATGAACCAAAAGAATGAATTTACAAAACTGTAAAATACTTATCTGGATATTCTCCTTTTGATGTAGCTCAGAAGAACTAATTCAGAGTAGAAGTTCAATGTAGAAGTTCAATGTTCACACTTACTTGTGAAAAGGTTCTAAGTTCTAAATTGATTTTAAATTAAATCACCTTGGCTAGCTTGATTTGATTTTGATTCCAAGAAATAGAAATACTTTACTCACTCTTTTAAATAAAATTGAGATGCAGAATACAAAATCAAATGCAAAAGCTATTTAAAGAGAATATGAAATGAGCACAAATAGCTTAAGAATATCACTAACTTATCTCTCAGAACGATGTATTGATTTTGCTTAAATTAGATATCAAACTCTGAAATTCGTGCTCTATATATAAGTGCAGAAATCACATATATGACTGGTCCTGAGGTCGGTTCGACTGGTCGAAGGACCAATAAACTTTTAAAAATTTAGGTGCGATAAGATCAGACTGTTCCACGACTGGTCGAAGGACCTGCTCGACTAGTTGAGTGGCCTCCACTACCGGTTGAGTCCCGTCCACGACTGGTCATGTGGAACTCAAATTAGTTGCTGGACTTTGAGTCAAGCCTGATGAACTGGTCGAGCATTGTTCACACGATTGATCGATCAGTCTCCAGAATTGGTCAAGGCTTTAACAAAAAAATCTCAAAAATAAGTAACAACCTTAGGACTGGTCGAGCCAGTGTTAAGACTAGTCGAAAAACAGACTATGCACTTATAAAATGACCCAATTAAATTATGTATTCAAAATGACCTATCCTATGGTCAATCTAGGGTCATTCATACCTTGTAAGCAATGTATGAACATTGAATCTTCTTTTGCTTCAATTGATAGTCGTTCTTTGAAGTTCACGAAGCTTGAGATCTTGACATATGATGAAGCTTGAACTTGAGACCTTTTGAAGCTTGAACTTGAGGTACTTGATTTGTACTTCACCTAGAGCTTTGAGCACCAAAGTAAAGACTATTGTCTTGCCTTTAGATGTAGCTTTGAAACCTTGAACTTTGAAGCTTGAAGGAGTGAACTATCACGAAACTTTGAGTTGTACTTGATCATGTATATCTCTTAATCTTGCATTTGAAGTTCTTGAGATGAAGACCTTTGATCTTGTACATGAGATGTACTATCTTGAATTTGTAGATGAGCTGCACAAGACATAGATTCCAAGAGGTTTTGGCATTATAAAATTTAACAATAATAGGAGCTAGAAAACATAGTACTTACAATCTCCCCCTTTGTCAAATTAGTGACAAAACACGGTTCATTAAAAATAAGCATAATATGCACAATCAAGAATCATGCATCAATTATCAATATAAACTAGTTACAACCTGGTTAAAGAATCATGCACCAGTTATATAAATAGGTCAAAACAATTCGCATATTCTCCCCCAACAATACTCCCCCTTACTTACTCCCCTATATAAAAAAAATAATGGATGACTACCTATCCACAATCCATCCACAATCCACATGCCATATATCACAAGCATGATAAAATTCTCCCCCTTTTTGTCACAATATGACAAAGGAAGGAACCAATAAATAATAGTGGAAGTAGATAAATAAGGAAGAATAAGAAGAGTAATGAGAAATAAATGAACAAGATATTCAAGATAGTAAATCCATAAAGCATTGTTCAAGCATGATCAACCATGTTGAACCCAGAAAACAAAAGAAATCTAAGTATCTTAAAAGTTATTACAAACCAGATATTCAAAGACTAATCAAAACTCGAAGAAGGAGCAGTAATGGTAGGATCAAGTTGATGAAGTCCCTTGTTAAGGCGCCTAAGATATTTGCACATATATTTGAATTGCAAATCATGTGACACATTCATGTTTTCTACCTTCTCCACAAGTGAGCGCAACCGCGCATCAAAGTCAGATGGCTGATAATCAAGATCATCTGCGGAATCGAATTTGATCTCATCAAAAATATCATCCATATTGATGTCATCTGGAGGCAAATAACCTTCTTCTTCATTTGCGGCATCAGCTCCACTAGCACCCACATTGACTTGGCCTGAGGCTAACTTCAAATTCATCTTATTAATATCGGAGTTATTGAATGGTAAGTGATGAATGGAAGCTTCTCCTACAGGCATAGTCACTAAACTATGTGTGGCCAACACAGTCATATAATACCCGAAGGAAATGTCACTATGTCCTGGATGGAGATAAAACTGAATGATGCAATGACAAATCAAGGAAGGAAGACATACAGATGAACCAGAGATGATGGAATGAAGAATACGAACCATGAACGTAGTGAGTTCAGTTTTGTTACCAGAACGAGGATAAACATTTGAAATGAATATCCTGTGAAGGACTCTACATCTGGGTAACAAATACTTTGAGGCAAGCGCATTTTCATTAGTATTCCATTTCGCATCTATATTGCATAAATATCTAGTAAGCATACGTTTCTCAGTTTCAGATGGTTTTGCTACTAGAGTGCTAATGGGAATACCTTCATCATTGATAGGTAAATCCATCAAGCCAGAGATAAGATGTTGATCCACATCAATTGGAACTTCTCTGGTTGAGATAGTGAATGTCAGATTTTTAGTAGAAAAATCAGTTATATAAGCATGCATAGCCTGCGCAATGGAGCGGTATGCCGGCTGACCCCAATGTAGTATGTTATCCATCCTACAGACTGAAGGAGAGGAAGGATATCAAACAGAGATAGATGACCAACATTAATAGGTCGTTCAACTATAACATTGCATAACCTAATATCCTGTACATAAGAGGGATCATCTTTAGGTGACCGAAGGTGGCGTACTATTATAGGAGTTGATCGAGAAGTAGAAGGACCACGAGATCCTTTCTTCTTAGTTCTACCATCCATTTGTATCAAAGATAACAAAGAATAAAGAGATTACAATAGAGGTAGAGAAGGTTTTCACTAGATCAAATTTTTAAGAAGAAAACCCCAAAAAATACCATGAATCAAGAAATAAACCACACCAATGATGAAAAGGGAGTGTAAAGAACTTGATTCTATAAGGAAAATAAAAGCCATATACTAACCTTGAAGAAATAGGAGATGGGTTCGACTGGTCGACCTAGGAGTCGTTGGAGAAGACACCTAAAATGAGGAAAAAGTGATTTTCCCTTAATAAAGCATCAAACCCATGCTACACGGCTGGTCGAGTACATGCTCGACCAGTCGTGCCACGACTGGTTGAGTATGTACTTGACTGGTCGTGCACAGCCCAAAATATGCAATTTTCATAAAATTTAAAATTTTAAATATTTAAAATAACAAATATGTACATTATGATACAAAAATGCATGAATAATCAATTCAAATTACACATACCAAGATCAAATTTCAATTTAGCAAACCTGCTTTTGTCAAGTGGTTTTATGAATATGTCAGCAAGTTGAGTCTCGGTCGGAATATATTATAAAGAAATTGTCTTTTCTTTCACTAATTCATGAATGTAGTGATATCTAATGTCAATATGCTTGGTTCATGAATGCTAGATTGGATTTTTAGATGTATTAATTACACTGGAATTATCACAATATAAAACCATAGAATCTTGTGCAATTCCAGAATTGCTTAACATTCTTTTCATCCATACAAGCTGAGTACATGCATTACCTGCTGAAATGTATTCAGCCTCAGCAATTGAGAGCGATACAGAACTTTGTTTCTTACTTTTCTAAGAAACTAAACAGTTCCCTACATAAAAACAACTACTGGTTGATTTTCAGTCATCAATGTTACCAGCCCAATCAGCATTCGTGTAACCAGCTAATTGTACACTAGTATCATGTGGATACCAGGGACCAAGATTAGCTGAACTAGTGACATATCACAAAATGCGCTTAACAACAGTTAAATGTGACTCTTTAGGGTCAGATTGATATCTAGCACAAATTCCTACGCTAAATGCAATATCAGGTCGGCTTACAGTTAAATAAAGTAGACTTCCTATCATACTGCGATATAGCTTAGGATCCACACTCTTACCTGTAGAGTCTTTTGAGAGTTTTAAAGTAGTTTTCATAGGAGTATCAAAATTTTTCCCACTCTCAAATCCGAACTTTTTTACTAAGTTCAGAGCATATTTGGTTTGAGAGATAAAGAAACCATCAGGTAGTTGTTTTACTTGCAACCCTAGGAAATAATTCAATTCCCCAACCATGGTCATTTTGAACTTAGACTTCATAAGATCTGCAAACTCAACAGTCATGTTAGCACAGGTAGATTTATAGATAATATTATCAACATAAATTTGCACTATTAAAATATGATCATTATGTTTCTTTACAAACAATGTCTTATCAAAACTTCCCAATATAAAGTTATGAATTAGTAGAAACTTAGTCAACTTTTTGTACCATGCCCTCGGAGCTTGTTTCAAACCGTAAAGGGCCTTTTTTAGGCGGTATACATGATCAACATTCTTAGGGTCTTCAAAACCTGTTGGTTGTTCAACATACACTTCTTCATGCAAATCGCCATTTAAGAAAGTACTCTTTGCATCCATTTGATATATTTTGAACTTTCTAAAGCATGCAATGGATATAAATAGTCTGATTGATTCATGACGAGCTACTGGGGCAAAGGTTTCATCATAATCGATGCCTTCAATTTGAGTGTAACCTTATACAACCAGCCTTGCCTTGTTTCTAATAATATTACCAAATTCATCAAACTTATTTTTAAAGATCTATTTTGTTTCAATAATATGTTTATCTTTTGGTCTAGGAACTAAGTACCAAACATCATTTCTAACGAATTGATTGAGCTCTTCTTGCATCACAATTATCCAATTTTCGTCAGTAAGAGCTTCTTCTACGTTAGCCGGTTCTATCTGAGATGTAAAGCACATGTAATTACATATATCTTCTAGCTGTTTATGAGTGCACACACCAGTGAGAGGGTTTCCCAGAATCTGATTAGTTGGATGGTCTTTAACAGTCCTCAGTTTAGAGTTATGTTGACTTGATGAAGAGTCTGATTTATCAATTAAAAGAACTTCATCATTTTCTGAACTTGAGACAGGTGTATTCAAGTGATCGTCGATAACTACATTAATGGACTCTTGAATAACACCAGTTCTCTTATTAAGAACCCGATACACTCGACTATTCAGAGCATACCCTAAAAATATCCCTTCATTACTTTTGGTGTCAAACTTACCCAGATTTTCTCGGTCACGTAAAATGTTGCACTTGCTACCAAAAACTCGAAAGTATTTGATAGTAGGATTTTTATCAAACCATATTTCATAAGCCATTTTACCATTTGATTTTTTAGTATAAACGTGATTAATTATATAACAAGCAGTATTTACGGCTTCGGCCCAAATATTTTTAGGGAGCTTCATACTATTTAACATTACATTTGCCATTTCTTGAAGCACTCTATTTTTTCTTTCTACTATACCATTTTTTTGTGGTGTTTTGGGCGAAGAGAATTCATGTGATATTCCCTAATCACTGCAAAACTTCTCAAAACTGCTATTCTCAAATTCTGATCCATGATCACTACAGATCTTACAGACTTGAGATCCTTTTTCCGTTTGGATACATTTAAGTACCCTTTTTAGTTCATCGAGAGTTTTTGATTTGTCCCTTAAGAAGACTACCCACGTATATCTGGTAAAATCATCAACAATTACCAGTATGTACTTCTTGCTACCTTGACTCTCCATTCTAGTTGGTCCAGTGAGATCCATGTGAAGAAGTTCGAGCGATTTAGATGTGGCATTGGAGTTCACCTTTTTGTGAGTACTCCTGGTTTGTTTGCTAATTTGGCATTCGCCACATATTTTGTTTATTTTCTGTATTTTGGGTAAGCCTCTTACCAACTCTCTTTTGTTCAATCTATACAAGTTGCGGTAGTGAACATGTCCAAAGCGTTTATGCCATAATTCTATCTTATTAGTATGAACCATGTAGCACGATAGATTAGATGAGCTTGAATCACTTACAATGTAGCAGTTTTCAGAAGTTCTGCGACCAGTTAATATTACAGAACCATTTTTATTAAAAATTTCGCACCCTAGGTTAGTAGATTTTACACTATGATTATTATCGCATATTTGAGAGATGCTTAATAAGTTGTATTTTAACTGTAACGCCCTGAAATTCGAGGGTCGAGCATAACCCAACTCCCGAGTTTCAAAACATCACTTATGCAACATATTTGATGATGGATGTATGTTGTCTATATTACTGCATAAAATATGGAATAGATTAAGCCAAAACTCAAATATAATTCAGGGATAAGTGAATAAAGCAAGCGGAAGACTTATAGAAATATATGTGTACAAGTGCAAATCCCTGAAGTACATACACAAACCAGGTCATATGAAAGTGTTACTATCAAAATTACAAGTAATAAGTTACATCATTTAATTTCCCAAAAATAATCCCAGAATCCCGCGCATCAGAACAAGGCTCGCTAGAACCCGTCTGAAAACTGCATATAAGAAAAAGCAGCCTCATCATCATCCATCTCCTGCTCTACCTCAGAAGTCGAATCAACATCTGCAACATCAGAACCTAAGATAGAGTCTGGTGGGTGTTTAACACCGCCCCAGAACGTGGGAGTGAGTGATCAACTCAGTGGAACAATAAGGCACTGGTTAACATGTTATTAGTTCAATCAAGCAGTAATGATAAAGCAGAACAAGTAAACAAGTCCTAAGTACTCTTATTAATGCAAGGATGTATGCAAAATGATGCGTGCCCTCGCGCGTACACCCTCAGCGTCTTCATCTTACGTTACGCATGACACCACCTCAAAGTGCGCCACGTCTATAAAGCACATGCAAATGCGGTGCATGAATATGATTACCAAGTTGTTATTAGTCCTTTTCATACAGCAGGATTGGGAAGCTAAGATACCTTCCTCATATCACCATGCAAACAGTGATCCATTCTAGGGTCGTCAATCCTAGGCATCTCATACGATCATATGGTTTCAGGTCGTAACAAAGGGCTCGTCACCAATCAATGCACGCCTATCATACCTTCGTTACTACACTAAGGCTCGTCACCTCAATACGGTATCTAGGTATGCTCGAGGTCACTACAAAGGGCTCGTCACCAATCAATGTAGGCCGACAGCACGAATATAGTGTCCCATACCACCATAATCGGCTCACGAGTTTAGTTGCTCACTGGTCACTACGGAGAGGCTCGTCACCCCAGCGTAGGCTGACAGCTCGACCACGGTGTCCCATACCACCATGTCCGGCTCATGAGTCTTAGTGGATCAAGGCACCATGGTTAATAGGATTTCATCGGTAACTTCGGTACCCTAGATTCAAGCAGTAGTGTCCATACATGGTGAACATATATCGGACAATCGGGTTACTTGACGAATTCGACTAGCATGAGCGCACGTTGAGTTGAATAACATAGAGTGCGCAAACACTCCACGTGGCCAAACCACTGCCGACGACTCTAATATGACTCGGATTCATCTAATACGTCCTTTGTGGCGAAAGCAATCTCAGCCACAACCTTAAGGCAGATTACCAATTTCCTGGACTAATGCATAGTCCCACACACATTACACTACAACAGATATTCATATTGAATGTGGAACAGTAATGGAACAACAACTCAAATCATGGTACATAAGCACTTGAAGAATATCAACTTAACATAAATGTAAGCATAAGTAATGCTTGAACTTAAACAACAAGGAATGTAACTTGCAAGAAGGAAATCATACTCACTAGTGGGAGAGTTGAGAATCGCTTCTCAATGCCCATACTAGGTTGAAACATCACACTTTAGATCATTCAGACATTTCTACAAACACTTAGAATACATATAACAACATACATGACGTATGTTGAAATACAAGCATTTGGACAATTCCTTTTACCAAGGAGTTATCATACATACATCTAGCATACAAACATGACAAATAATCATGGCAAACACAAGTGCATATTTTATATGCATACGGTACTTTATACATACACATAGAATACACAAATCTCAATATAACACATGCATATCAGGAACGCATAGTAAACACAACATTTGGCATGTGAAATCTCATCCATAACAAGAATAAATCATTAATTGGCATTGAAAGCCTTGAAAACCATAACCTATACACTTAAAGTCCGCACCTTAAGCCAGAAAAGAACACCGAACTGATTTAAGACAAGTTGTCTTCGTCAACGGCGACAGAATACCCTAAAGCAAGAATAGAAATGAGATACAACAACACCAAGACTAATCTAAGCTCTAACACAGATTAGGGTTAGGTTAACTTACCCAAAGATGAACTCAGAATCGTCAGAATAACGATTCAAAGTGAAGGTTCAAGGATGAAGAAGAACAGGAAAGAATCCAAGATGATTCACCAACTTCTCTCTCACTTTCTCTCTCTTTTCCACTCTCTTTCCAAGCTAGGGTTAGAGAAAATTCGTATGGAAAAGAGAGCTAGGGTTTAAGGACTATAAATAGGCTTAATATTGATGAAAATAACCCCAAGGCCAAGGTATACTTAGGGTATAACCAAAACCGGCCTCTCACGATCTAATGAAGCACTTCTGGTGGGCCTATAACCACGAAAGGTCGGACTTAAGCTCACTGACCATGGATCTAGGTCAAGCTGAGTTTTCGTACCGACCGGTTCTTCAGATCAGCCGTGGCGGGCCACACTCAATTCAACGGTCATAGAATCTCGATCAGGTCCACAAGCACAAGGATATGCCTGGGCCACCTTCCCTGATCAGAGGGTGAAATTGGGTCAGAATTCAACGGTCAGATTGCTTAAAATCGTCGTTCAAGCGACACGACTCAGATTTCATAAAACCTTAATAAATTTTCAACCGTTCTCACACTCTTCACTCCGAACTCAAACAAATCGACCCAAAACATCACATGGACTTGATTTTCGAGGTGATGGTCAAGCCCAACGTGGTGACCTCAACAGCCTAAGATCATCGCCATCGGACTTTCGACGCGCGATCCAGGTCCGATCCAAAACTTTCAAAAATTCTTCAGAATAACTGGATTTAGCGATGGATCCCAGGTTTCAGAGTAACATAGCGCCAACTAGTCTACAAGTTTTGAGTCATACAGATACAATTTAAAGTGATTGATGCAGATTTCACAAGCAATCGAGTATAGCGCTAATTACCCTAAAACAACTACTAAGGAAAGATTAGCACAAAATTTCCGGGTCATTACATTAACCCTTCTACATATAAAACATTCTTAAATAGAGGGAGGTTAAAGAGTTGAACCGTACCTTGGCTAACAATCCTGCAGTTGCTACTATCACCAAATGTGACTGAACCATCAGTCATATCTTTAAGATTGGTGAATAGACCTTTGTCACCAGTCATGTGTCTGGAGCATCCACTATCTAGGTATTACTTTAAATGACTAGAAGATCTGAAAGCAGTGTGAGCAACCAAGCAAGTAACCTTAGGAACCCATTTCATTACAATCTCGGGTTTAGGAGTATAGTTGGTCTTCTTACGTTTGTAGTTGTTATAAGACCGACCCATTAAGTTAGATTTTAAGAGCTCCTTAAGTAAATCAACAATTTTCTCAACTAAAGGATTATGATTCTGATTTTTATAGTTGATATGATTGCTTTTAGGTTTTAAGGTTTGAAAAGTCTTAGCATTTTTAGAATAGTTTTGATTTCGACTTTTCCCTTTTGAGTTTAAAGAATCCCCCTTTACAAATTTAGGTTGAGTATTCTTATGTTTGGGAGGAATACTTTTATCTTAGCCTAATCCAGATTGATCGCCACATTTTCTGGATCCGGATAAGAGTTTTTCTAACTTAGGATCACCTTGGGTATACCTCCAAGTGTCTTTTAAACTCAAAAGTGAAGAGACTTCAAGTTTTAGCTTTTCAAATTCAGATTTTAAGTTTTCAACTTGGGAATTTTTAAAATCTAAGTCGCACTTAGTTTTTTCAAAACAATCTGAAATGTGAGATTTTTCTAAAATAAGATTATCAAAATTTTCTTTAACTTTTGAATACTTTTCTTTCTTAAGTTTTAGTTTTACAGTAATTTTACAACTTTTCTTGTATAAGACATTATAAGCATCTTGAAGATCTTTAATTTCATGATCACTATTCAGATTTTCTTCACTACTTAAATCATCGTGATCTGAAAAAGTGAACTTGGCTAGAGTCATAAGGGCTTTGACTTCATTATCCGACTCGGTTGCAGAATCTTTTGACTTAGAAGAGGCTTTAGAGCAGGAAGATTCATCCCAAGTAGCCAACATTCCTTTTCTTTTAGGTTTGTCCTTTTTAGGACATTTGTTTGTTAGATGCCCATATTCATGGTAGTTGTAACATTGACTATCTTTTAAAGATTTTCAAGTTTTAGATCTAAATCTTTTCTTTTCATTAGGTTTTTATAAATCAACCCTATTTTTACTTTTGAAAATCTTATAAAACTTTTTAGCTAAAAGGGCCATATCATCTTCAGAATTTTCTAAATTAGAATTACTATTTTCTTGAGAAATAAGTTTAGAAGATTTAACGGTGATGAATTTACCTTTAGGAGCTTTAAAGTTTAACTCATAGGTGTGTAATGAGTCAACTAATTCTTCCACTCTCATATTATCCGTATCACGAAGTTCCTGGATCGCAGTCACCTTTGAATTGAACCGTTCAGGCAGTTAGCGTAGTATCTTTCCACAGACTTTACTTTCTAGGATTCTATCACCAAGACCCCACATAGAGTTGACAATGTCATTTAATCTTGTATAGAAGTCCATGAAAGTTTCACTTTCTTCCATACGAATTTTCTCAAATTTGGTTGTGAGGATTTGGACTTTAGATTTCTTGACAATTGTTGTTCCCTTATGTGTCATTTTCAAAACATCCCAGGCTTGCTTTGCAGTATCTTAAGATATAATTCTCTTAAATTCATCCGATGATAGTGTGCAAGTGATAACATTTAGAGCCTTTGCATTGGCACTACTCTCACTTTTCTGAAGACTGGTCCAAGTGAAATAAGATGTTACTTTTATAGTTATAAAACCATCGGTACCAGTCACTTTAGTAGCAGGAGGGGTCTAATTAGTCACTGTGGCTTACCACATGCTCTCATCCATGGATTTAAGAAAATTCTCATCCTAGCTTTCCAATAGGCATAATTGGAGCTATCAAATGGTGGAGGCCCAGTGACTGAAAGGCTATCAAAATTTGACATCTTACAAACCTCAGATCAATTAGCTCAGGAAATTAATCCAAAAGAAATAATAATTAAAACAAGCAATTAGAATTTGATACCACTTGAAAAGGTTGAGCTAAGAGTCCTAGAGGGGGGGTAAATAGGACTATGCCAAATTAAAAATTAAATGCGGAATTGAAACAAATATAAATAAAGATAGCAATTAAATAATCCCACAATGCAGAAATGTAAAACAACCTCAAGTGTACAAGTATTGAGAAGTTGATACAGATGTTGTTCTAAGGACAACCTTACACCAAAAACCAATGGCTTATGGTAGGACAACCTGATTCCTAGAACGGTCTGTGTATCAAAATCTCAAACCGATATAGAGGAATAAAGAAATAAATATCAAAGAAAATAACTAAGCTATTATAACATTCCCACACTTGCATAAAAGAAATTACAACATTCTTCACAAATGCATAAAAAGAAATTTCAACATCCACAAAATGAAATAATCAATCAATCACCACAAGTCCAGAAATTATAGTGGTTCGCTTGTGTGTACACCAACTGTTTAGAAAAATAGCCACAAAACTACTCCACTCCTAATATCCTCACACGATGGATATTAGCATTCACTATGAAAATAGGTTTTTAAGGTTCACCTAAAACCCTCACAATTATGTCTTTTAAGTGGGCTTACACAATTCAAAAACCCCACACTCTGAGTTTTTTGGATCACCTCAGACTAACCAAAAGAAAGAGATTTTTCTGGCACAATCTCAATAAAACAAAAAGAATGAATTTACAAAATTGTAAAATACTTATCTGGATATTCTCCTTTTGATGCAGCCTGGAAGAACCAATTCAGAGTAGAAGTTCAATGTTCACACTCACTTGTGAAAAGGTCTAAGTTCTAAATTGATTTTAAATTAAATCACCTTGGGCTAGCTTGATTTGATTTTGATTCCAAGAAATGGGAATACTTTAATCCCTCTTTCAAATAAAATTGGAATGCAGAATACAAAATCAAATGCAAAAAGCTAATTAAAGAGAATATGAAATGAGCACTAAATAGCTTAAGAATATCACTAACTTATCTCTCAGAGCGACGTATTGATTTTGCTTAAATTTGATATCAAACTTTGAAATTCGTGCTCTATCTTTAAGTGCAGAAATCGCATCTATGACTGGTCATGAGGTCGGTTCGACTGGTCGAAGGACCAAAAACTTTTAAAAATTTGGGCGTGATAAGATCAGACCGTTCCACGACTGGTCGAAGGACCTGCTCAACCGGTTGAGCGGCCTCCACGACTGGTCGTGTGGAACTCAAATTTGTTTGTTGAACTTCTACTCCGAATTGGTTCTTCCAGGACTGGTCGAGCACTGTTCACACGACTAGTTGAGCAGTCTCCAAGACTGGTCGAGGCTTTAACCAAAAATCTTGAAAATAAGTAACGACCTTAGGGCCGGTTGAAGATTTCTTGGACAGGTCGAGCTAGTGTTAGGACTAGTGGAACTTAGTTTAAGACTAGTCGAAAAACAGATTATGCACTTATAAAATGACCCAATTAAATTATGTATTCAAAATGACCTATCCTATGGTCAATCTAGGGTCATTCATACCTTGTAAGCAATGTATAAACATTGAATCTTCCTTTGCTTCAGTTGATAGTCGTTCTTTGAAGTTCACGAAGCTTGAGATCTTGACATATGATGAAGCTTGAACTTAAGACCTTTTGAAGCTTGAATTTGTAATACATTGAAGCTTGAGCTTGAGGTAGTTGATTTGTACTTCACCTAGAGCTTTAAGTACTAAAGTAAAGACTATTGTCTTGTCTTTAGATGTAGCTTTGAAACCATGAACTTTGAAGCTTGAAGGAGTGAACTATCACAAAACTTTGAGTTGTACTTAAACATGTATATCTCTTGATCTTGCATTTGAAGTTCTTAAGATAAAGACCTTTGATCTTGTACATGAGATGCACTGTCTTAAATTTATAGATGAGCTACATAAGGCATAGATTCCAAGAGGTTTTGACACTACAAAATTTGACAATAATAGGAGCTAGAAAACATAGCTCTTACAGATTCAATCAATACTTCAGCTGGAATCGAAGTCCTAATCTATCCAGTTAGGTGATAGAGCGGTTAAATCATTATAAATTGTTCCATAGTAATGATCCAAGTATAGCAGTCTTATTGAATTGATTATAGAGATTTATAAGCATCTACTATACCCATAATCAATGGTAGATCAAAGAATTCTACAAATCAAACAACCATAAATAGAAGAGAAAGCATTCATCAAATTCCTAAGCATCCACCATGCCCAGACTCGAGAATAGATCAAAATAATAATCAAAATACTTCTTTAATTCAAACCATAACTATGAAATATCCAACATGAAGATCATGAACATGAATTAAAGTAAGAAAACATTGAAATAAATTACAAGCTTCACCTCTTAGCTCTAGCTAAGTAATCCTAGACATAATTAAAACTAAAACTCTTAAAGAAAAACATGAAAAACTAACTAAGGAAGAAGAAAGAACTCCTTGGAGGCTGCTACATCATTGGCTCTACTCCTCTAATCCTAATTTGTGCTTAGAATTCCTTGGAGAACCCAAATAAATAGTCTTTATTCGGCAGACTTTGGAAATCACTTCAAATTTACTCGTTCTGCCCACCTTCGATGTCATCGAAGGTGGCAGTTCAGGTCAAATTCAAACTGCGTGCCTTTTTGCACTGTGTAGCCTTCGATGCTATCGAACAGTCTTTGATGTCATCGAACAAGTCTTCGATGCAATAAAAAATGGTCCAGAACTATCCAGCGGGTTGAGCTTAAAAATTCAGAATTCTTCATGTCATCGAACTAGCTTCGATAATATCAAACGTATGCTTGGATGAATAGAAGGGTCTTCGATGGAATCAAACTTTACACCCAATTGTCTAGCAACAAACTTGATTTTTCACTAAAATCTCAGTGTGATCGATTGTCCTTCGATGGCATCGAAGTGTGTTTGATGTCATTGACAAGTCAAGTTCAGCAACTCTAAATTTCTGCACTTTGAAAATTTGATTTTCTTCTTTCTTCACTTGGTTTTCTTAGATCCTGGACTCTTGAAATCTTCAATCTTGGCCTTTAAATATCTAATCCTTGCTTTAGCAAATTTTGAGCATAAAATCCATACTTTTAGCATCCTTTTCCACTTCAAGCTCTCAAAATTACCTCATAAGACAAACATGCATAAATATATCGATTAAGTGCTATCATGTTCATAACACCAAGGTATAAACAAGGGAAAATCTATAAATTTTAACACTCAATAGTAGTGGATTCAACAAAGGTTGAAGCAGTAGTTCAATGGGAGCAACTCACGACTATCTCGGATATTAGGAGATTCCTTGGGCGTGCCGGATACTATAAAAGGTTCATTAAGGATTTTTCAAAAATTTCTATCCTGTTAACAAGTTTATCTCAAAAAATTGTATCAATTAAGTAGATGGAGAAGTGTGAAGAAGAATTCTCTAAGCTGAAGCAATTATTAACCTCGACACCTATTCTTACCCTTCCTCATGAGGGAATAAAGTTAGTTGTTTATACCAACACGTCAATTTTAGGGATCGATTGTGTATTGATGTAGGAAGATAAAGTAGTAGCATACGCTTTGTGACAATTAAAGAATAATGAGCGTAATTACCCGACTCATGACTTGGAGTTAGCTATCTTCCTATTTCATGACATTATTTATATAGTGAGTGATTTGATCTATTTACTGATCACAAGAGCCTCTGATATTTATTCTCAAAGAAGGACTTGAGCATGAGGCAGAGAAGATTGGTGACATTCCAAAAGATTATGATTTTGAACTATCCTATCATCCCAGCAAGGAGAATTTAATGGTAGATATTCTAAGCAGGAAGCAATTTAAACAATAAAGCATAACTAGGCTAATGATTTGAGAATGAGAGATGTTGGACTTTACGAAAGATTTTGAAATAAAGTTGCAATTTCAGGAACAACACATTCATCTCAGTAACATAATGATAAACTAAACTTTGATGGAGAGGATTACAGAGGCTAAAGGAAGTGATGAATAGTTGATGAAAATGATGGCGAAACATCAGGGTAAGGATGATTCACAATGGAAGATCTGGGAGGATAAAGGTATTCGATATCAGAATCGTCTGCGTACAAGATATTCCAAAGCTAAGAGAAGAAATTTTGAAAGAAGCGCACTGATCAAAGTTTACAATCCATCCGAGAGGAACTAAGATGTATCGAAATGTGAAGTGGTCATTTTAGTGGCCAAATATAATAAAGGAGATAGCCGAGTATGTATCCTAATATTTTATGCGCCAGCTAGTGACAGAAGATCACCAAAACCCTTATGATATTTTACAGCCCCTAAAGGTACTGGAATGGAAGTGAGACTGTATTTTGATGGACTTTATAGTTGAACTCTCATTGACTTAGAATAGGCATGATTTGGTATGATTAATAGTAGATTAACTGATGAAGTTAGCACATTTTATTCCAATCCATTTTAATTATTCTGTAGATGTACTTGCCAAGCTATACATCAAAGAAGTTGTACGATTGCATGGAATGTCAAGTTCTATAGTGTCAGACCGATACCCACATTTTCTTTGCAGTTTTGGATGAGTTTGTAGGAAGTCATGGGCACTACGTTAGATTATAGTACAACGTATCATCCCCAATCAAATGGATAGACAGAAGTGTGAACCAGATACTTGAAGACCTATTGCGTGCATGTGCCCTAGATACTTGAAAGTTAGGACGATAATTTACATTTTGTAGAGTTCGCATATAACAATAGTTACCAAGCCAGTATTGGAATGGCCCCGTATGAAGCACTTTATAGGAATCCATGTCGCGCGCTGAACTGTTGGATTGAAGTAGAAGAGCAGGGGTTAGTTGGACCCGATATTGTTCAAGAGGCCACAAAAAAAGATAGAAATGATCAAGAAGTGACTATTAACAGCTTAGAGTAGACAAAAGAGCTATGTGGATAATCATAGGAAAGATTTGAAATTCTTGGTTGGAGACCGTGTTCTTCTGAAAGTTTCACTGATGAAAGGGTTAATGCGCTTTGGAATTAAAGGGAAGTTAGCTCCTCGATTTATAAGGCCTTTTGAAATTCGTGAGTGAGTTGGAGTTGTGGCTTATTGTCTTGCATTGCCACCTCAGTTAGCTAGTGTTCATAATGTATTCCACGTACCGATGCTATGAAAATATGAAAGAGATGCTTCACACGTCATCGACTGACAAGACATTGAGCTTCAAGAAGATACGATTAACATCAAGAAGCTGATTTTCATCCTGTATTGAAAGGAGCATGTTTTGCGGACCAAGACCATGCTGTTGGTTAAGGTATTATAGACTTATCATAGTGCCGACGAAGCCTCGTGAGAGTAAGAAGCGGAGATACGAGAAAAAAATTCCCCATTGTTTAACGATTATATTCAGGTAAATTTTGAGGATGAAAATTTTCTTTTAGAGGGTAGAATTTAATGACCCTACTTTTTGAGCCATAAAAGGCACTAGACTAACCAAATAAATAATTTAATTTTATGATTATTAATAAAACCAAGCACTTAGCCCAGTTGGTAGAGGTACTCTGGGTGGAAGGATAGGTTAGGAGATCAATTTCTAACATCACAATGTTATATTTTTACCAAAAATCATAAAACCCTAGTGGAATCTTCCAGATCCAGGGCTCTTTCTCTATATAAAGAGAGGAATTGTAAGAAATCCTACAGAAACCCTAAACAAAAGAGTAGTAGAGACTGAGAGGGCTTGTGGAGAAGAGGCTTCAGTCGGTAAGATCCTCATTTCATCTCTTTTATTTTATTTAAAAACCTTAGATCGACACAATGAATGAGGTGGATCGATCCTACGATCATTATTTTGATCTATTGGAGGATTTAAATATTAAGAAGACGACTATGTGCGAGATCTCATGTCGTAGAGATAGGTTTTACGTAATCCAACCATGTCAGTCGAGATCAATTTGAATAAGAGATTTTTAAAGATCAAATCATCCCAGGACTTTGAATTCTAGAGTAATATGATTACTGGATTGACAATCATGATCTATGTATGACATTGATGATAATAGATCTTGCCACAGTATAATCATAGATTAATGGATGTTTTAAAACCCAATTAATCTTTTGTAATTTTTCCTTTCTCGAATTTAATGTTGTGGAAACCAATTTATACTATGGATTCAAATCACGTATGAAGGAAAACCATTAGAACAAGGAAAAAGGGAAAAACCTTGAAAGTTTTGTAAAATTTTACAAAGCTATGTAGCTGTGAATATAGTCACACGGTGCCTTCGTGGATCCCATGGTGCCACCGTGAGTTGTCCAGAGTCCAATGGTGCCACCTTGGATTCCACAGTGCCACTGTGAATGTCTGTCCATTTTTTTTTATTGTTTTGCAAATTTCCATTCTTTTTTCCTTTCGAAACTCATTTCCAATAACTTTCATGACATGTACACTTCATTTTTTAATCCTCTAAACCATCTTAAGAGGTATTAGAGTCTAAATTCTAAAACATACAATTACTCGACAGATTTAGCTCTACCAATAACAGGTGAGTGAATCCCAATGTGTCTCATACCTATACAGTTAAGATAGATGATATGATTGCCATGATTGTGATAATTGTTATTTTGCCACGAATGATATAATTATTATATTGTTGTGTTATCGCGATCCCTATTGTATGATTAATGTTTTGAACATTACTAATGTATATTGAATTTCTTCTCCAAGAGAGATGTAATGTTAATTACACATGTTAATGCATAGACATTGAGCATGCATCACATGCATCTATATCGTTCTTGCATTAGTTCCTAGAGGCACTCTTTAGATGACTATATGCACACCTCATGCATGGGTTCTTGGGGGATCTCCCCGGATGGTTACACCTGGTAGATTTATTGTCAGATACCCACATAGTGGAAACTTACTCATGCAGTAAATGTGTGATTACCCATGCCCACCTATGGTAGATGTCTGATGGGTACAATTTTGAGCTGACGGATATCCAACCTAAGCAAGTGGATGATCATCACACTTGGCATGCATCTCATGACATCTCTGTATCCATACTCATACTTATATACATAACATTTCATCATTATTTGCACTAACTTATATTATGCTTGTATGAATCATGTTGGGTTCACTCACTAGCATGACTAGCTACCGTTGTGGATTGACAACCCATATAGAGATGAATGAAGTAGGAAAATAAAATCAGGCACTGGAGGATGTGGTCGGGTTAGCAAATGAGACTCAGGACCAATGGCCGTATTTGGCAGAAGATGAACTAGCTACATTAGATCGATAATTATGTTTATGTAGTTAATTGATAGAGACACTATAAGACCCGTATCCTAGCCCGTACCGTTCCGTAGGCCTCTGTGGTTCTCCCGGTCAAATTTCGGTGACCCGCGATATGTTATCGACATTTACGCGTGATCTTGAGTCGTATCCCATATTTTAGAGTTGGCTCGACCCAAGACTTGTACCCTTGCGACTGCGCCATCGCTGGGGTTTCGACGCCCCGTCTCGCGTGTGGAGGGGATACCCGGACCAGGAGATGTGGGCCCGCGTTCAGTTTGAGGAAAAATGCTGCGCAAGAGAATCTCTACCAAATGTATATCAATCCCATCAATCAATCAAAGTTCAACCCATCACTCCATCACATCCCCAAGTACACAAGTCATTCCCCAAGTCAACTCTCTCTTACACAACCCATATCACCCATCACCCATCATCCATCACTCCATCCATCACCCATCTCTCCCTTACATCACTCCTCTTTCTCTCTCTCTCTTCACTCCATTTTCTCAAGCAACCCCATGAGAGCAATCCTCCAAGCTCCATGGATAGAGTTTATGTGGCCCCCTTTCTATCTCCTATCTCCACCATCCAAGTTTCATCTCAACCATTGAAGTTGTTCCTTTAGAGCTCTAGCATGCATTGGCGGAAGAAGGAAGAAGAGATCAGAGGTGGGTGATTTTTATGTGATTTTGATGATTTGAGGGCCCACTTGTGGTAGGATCCATCTTAATGTATGCCTTGTATTAAGAGGGACCCATAGTGATGGGGTCCCTCCTATCTCCACCGTTCTCTCTCTCTCTCTCCCTTGTTGAGATGATGTGTGGCCCACTCGATGTGGACAACACATCCAGACCATCTAGGGTCAACAAGCCCACCATGATGCATTTTATCCATGTTGTGTGTCTAGCCGGACCACCTTACTACCCGGGCTGGCCTGTGTGAAGGGAAGTCATAAGGATTTTCTTGTTCCCTGGCTGTGTGGACCACCTGTGCGGGCCCTACTATGATTTATGTATTTTACCCAAGCCGTTCATCAAATGGGTCCCACATTACAGATCGTCCAACAGCATTCCTGTTATCTAGACCATCTGGGCAGGCCCAGGTAGTGAGAAAAACCAAATATCAGCTTTGTCCAAGAAGTAGGCCACATGTGTGGACCCATATTGCATGTGCCGGATCCACACCATCCAACAGTAAGGACGGTGGGTCCCACATAGTGTTCTTGATATGTCCAGATCATCCATGGATGTCCAGGGGCTGGGCATTTAAATGAATATAATAATAATAATAATAATAATAATAATATATTACTATATGGTGGGCCCCACATGGGACCCACCTTGATGCATGTATCCTATATCCGCACCATCCGTTTTTTTAGGACGGTGGGCCCTTGGCTGATTGACATCAGTAAGGTCAGTGCGCCTTGATGTATGTATTTTATACAAACTGTCCATTCATTTTTCATGGCATGGGGCCCACCCCATATGTGCGGCACGTGTGGGGGTGGGACCCACCTTGATGTTTTTGCCCTATATCCACACCCGTCCATTTGGACGGGTGGTGTGAGAGCATCTTGATGTATTTTATATCCACCGTCCATCTACTGGATGGTGGAGTCCCACCTTGACATGTGCTGGATGCACACCGTCAATCTGTGGAGCCCCATACGTGATGTAAGTGCTTCATCCACACGTGGACGTGGGGCTAACACGTGATTCATGTATTTTTTTTATTCACACTGTCCACTGTTTGGATGGTGGAAACCCACTGTTGGCATGTTTGATCCAGACTGTCCAGATAATGTGGGGCCTACCATGACGTGTGTGTTGTATCTACACTGTCTATCCAGGCTTGGAGAATGATGCAGATTCAAATCTCAGGTGGAGCATGCCACGTGGGACATGGACCCCCACAATGATGTATGTGTTGTAAATCCACACTGTTCGGACCAGTTGGGTCGAGGCCCACTATGATATGTATGTTTTATCCTTGCTGTCCATCAGTTTACAGGCCATCTAGATGAGGTATGTGTCTTATTCAATCCGTCCATCTGGATGGTGGTTGGGTGGGACCCTCTTTGATGTTTGTGTTTTATATATATGCCGTCCACCTGTTTGCCAACACGGACATCGCCATGATGTATTTATTTCATCCACATCGTCCAGATTGTGTTGGGCGGTGCTGGACTATATTTAGATGGTGTTGATTTACATAGACAATGTTTGGATGGTGCTAATTTACATAGACAATGTTTGGATGGTGTTGATTTACATAGACAATGTTTGGACAATGATGATCATCATTAGTGGGCCATGTGCCCCATGGAATGATAGTGCACAGTGATACACATGTTACACCTTCAACCATTAAAATGATTTTAGATGTAATCTAAGCTTATATGAGGCCCATTAATGCGGCCCATTGATGTATCCCACTTGATGTGTATGAGGCCCATTAGTGCGGCCCATTGATGTAGCCCACTTGATGTATATGAGGCCCATATTTGAGGCCCAATATGATGTATACCAGGCCCATGTGTTGGGGCTGATGTGATGTATTTATGGCACATGTGTCGAGGCTCGATGTGATGTATATGTGGCCCATGTGTGAGGCCATGGGCCCACTATACGTTTGGCTCTATGTGAGCCACTCCTTGGGAGCAATGTTAGTTAAATGGCCACATTGTTGGGCAATGATGGTTTAATGTCTTCATTGTGACCTTCCCTTAGGCCTTGTTTGGCCGATCATTGAGGCCGATTCAGACTATCGAGGCCGATTCCAATTGTCGAGGCTGATTCCATTTATCGAGGCCGATTCTGATTGTCGAGGCCAATTGTTGAGGCCGATTTCGATTGTCGAGGCCGATTGTTGAGGCCGATTCCTATTGTCAAGGCCGATTATTAAGGTCGATTCCGATTATCGAGGCTGATTTCGATTGTCGAGGCCGATTCCGTTTATCGAGGCTGATTCTAATTTTTGAGGGTGATTCCATTTATCGAGGCCGATTCTGATTGTCAAGGCCGATTGTTGAGGCCGATTCTAATTGTCGAGGCCGATTGTTTAGGCTAATTTCGATTGTTGAGGCCAATTTCGTTTAACGAGGCCAATTCTGATTGTTGAGGCCGATTCCAATTGTCGAGGCTGATTCTGTTTGTCGAGGCCAATTTTGATTGTCAAAGTTGATTCCATTTATCAAGGCCGATTCCAATTGTTGAGGCCGATTCCGATTGTTGAGTCCGATTCCGTTTATCGAGGTTAATTCCGATTGTTGTGGCTGATTCCGATTATCGAGGCCGATTCCGATTGTCGAGGCCAATTATTGAGGCCGATTCTAATTATCGAGACCAAATATCGAAGTCGATTGTTGAGGCCTAATATGATGTATATGCAGCCCGTATTTGAGGCCCATTGTGATGTGTATTCAGCCCGTGTTTAAGGCCCAATGTAATGTAAATGAGGCCTATGTGATGAGGCCCATTGTGGTGCATTTGAGGGCCAGGCGATGGAGCCCATTGTGATGTATATTAGGCCCATGTGAGAGGCCCATCGTGATGTGTATTAAGCTCTTGAGTGAGGCCCATGGTGTTGTATATTAGGCGCTTGTGTGAGGCGATGAGTCCACTATATGTTAGGCTCTATATGGGCCATTCCTTGGGGGCAATGTTGGTTAAATGTTCACATTGTCGAGGCCGATTGTTGATACCGGTTATTGATACTGATTATGAGTATGTGACAGCATAGCATCATGATACATGCCCATACACATCGTCTGCATGTTTATTTTGATATGTGGTTGACCATTGCATATGTTATTGGGCAGGTTGTTATGAGACTCCCTGATAGGCGGAGATTGTCTTACATGAGCGCACAGTATGCGCAGGATTGATGCATGATTGCATGTATCTTGCATTGATGCATGATTGTATCACCCATTTGTTGATACATCTTACATTGTGTGATTGTGATTACTGTACGCCTTAGCGCCCTAGTGATAGTCCTAAATGGGTGGACATAGTTGATTTTGGAGTTTTATTTTGTGGTTGTGGATGTGATTGAATAAGGATCAACAAAGGACATGAAATGGTGTGGATGTTTGAATGTTAATGTGGTGAGAAATTAGAATATGGTAAATTGTACGTCCTAACAATTGTTGATGAATCGAATTATGTGCACTTGGTGGATGAGTCATGGACTGTAATTCGGTAGGAGGGTGCACATTCTGTATCAAAGTGCGGGGCATGATATGGACCATTTGGTTATTATGACCATTGCCTCCTTTGTGGGACCCGCTTCGACGAGCTTTCGACATAATTCCCTCCATCCTGGCGAGCTTTTGAGTATTGTTTTTAAGATTTCCTATTACACTCTCCAACGTAGAAGCTATGAGGGCCAAATGTTGGTTTAAGTTCCCTTTTTTATTTTTTCTATGGGTATGAATAGTGGGAGTTTGTGAAAGGAATGAACTTTGTAAGCGAAGAATGTTATAATGGATGAATATTGAAATAGAAGAATATTGTAATAGATAAATGTGATGAATGATGAAATGAATGAATCTTTTCCAAAAGTGGATCTAGAGTAACTATGGATCGCCGATAATCACTGTGGATTGCCAGTGCTCACTATGGATCACTAGTCCCTTGAAAACGGTCATAAATCCTTCGTTACATGTCCGATTTGGGTGATCTTATACTCGTTGGAAAGGTAATTTGATGAAATTTTAAATGGATTCAGAATAACCTCATTTAGAAATTATTTTATTGCCTAAAAGTGAGCCCAAAGTTATTGTGGATCATTAATACTCAATGTGGATTATCGGTACTTACTATGGATCATCGATCCTACGAAAACTCTCATAACTCCCTCAGACATGTAATGAAAGAGTTATGACTGTTTTCATGGGACCAACAATCCATATTAACTTTGGACTCACTTTTGCGTAATCAAATGGTGTCCAAATGGTGTGATTCCAAATCCATTTAAAATTTTATCAAAGTACCTTTCCAACGAGTATAATATCACACAAATTAGACATGTAATGAGGGAGTTATGACCGTTTTCGTGGGACCGGCTTATAAATCCATTTGAAAGACAAAACCCATTTTTTGGTGTATTCTTATAATATCTGGTACATTTTAAGGGTGTAGATTAGTCATTTTATTTCATTATTGTGTATTTGTTTGTTTTCCTTATCATAGTCGTTAATTATGAGAAAATTGGTGTGTTTACTTGCACTTACATGCACTTTCACACTAAAGTTGCCTTTAGCCATTCATATATGAACCTACATTTGCCTAATCACCAAACTGACCGTAGAGATATAGAGTTTTCCATAGATTTAGCTATCTAACCATTCATATCCTCATCGGACCACTCCATTGTAGTGATCTCAACTTAGGACCATTGGATTCACATGTATCCTTATCCATCCAAGGAAGTGAATGAATCATTTGGCTTCCTAAACATATATGAACCTTTTCATCATTACTTTTCCATTCCAACGAACCCTTAAGTATATAATCTTAAACAATATAAGGGCTCACACATCCACACACTTAAACTAAGCTTAAAAACATGTTTCTACATGCCTGATCATGACGAAATTTTAACCAAATGTCACTTTATTTATTTGAACCATACACCTTTGACCTTCACACATAGATCTTAAAATATGACCATCCATCGCCATTTTACACCATATCTCTAAAATGGCCCACTTGATTATTGAACAAAAGTTATCAATGTGATCCTCTCACTTTCCTCTTCAATCCTACCAGTTTACTTCTTGAAATAAACTGTGTTTGGAAATGTTTCCAAGACTGATAGGCCTTAGAAAAAATTCACCAAATTAGTGATTTACAAAAAAAACCATACGTGCACCCCATACCCTTCATCGTTAGTCTATTATTGTAGATCACTTGATATGGCAATCCACATGAAGAATTGATTGCATACTAACCGTCTGACTCATCCTAGTACCCAATAGTCCATTTTATTTTCATTCTCAAGTTCATCTAACTTTCCTTCATGCACATGTAAGGTATCATCTAATCGGCTTGTCCAATTATGATTTTTAAGGTACATCAGTTGATCTGCATGACGTATGAAAAAGAGAGCTTATGATGTCCTAGAGGGAGGGTGAATAGGACAATGCCAAATAATCGAAACAAGTGCTGAATATATAAATAAAACAAAGATCTTCATTGCTTGAGCATTGAAACCTTGATTCCAAATAATTCGTAGGACAACCTTATTTTATGAATTTCTTTAAAATCAAAACTTCAAACTTGCAAGAGTAAATTAAAGAATCACAACTGAAATTTCCACCAAAAATAAAAATAAGGTATTCACCACATGGCACAAAGAATTATAGTGGTTCGGTGCTTTAAAAACAGCTACACCTACTCCACTCCCAAAATTATTTCCCTCATAATTTTAACTTTCACTATGAAAAGGTTTTCATTGGGTCACCTTAATAACCTGATACAATTTGTTGTGATTTTCATGGGCTATCACAATAAAAACCCAAATTGAGATTTTACCAGGCTATCTATGATGAAACCTTAATTGAGATTTTCACAGGAGATATCAGAAAAACCTAAAAAGAGTTATAGAATGTATACTTATCTTCACCGTAGAAGATGTAGTAGCAGCTTATAGCAGAAGGACCTCTTTCTTGAATGTAGATTGTGCCGTGTTCAGTCAGATAGAAAGGGTCTAGGTTTCTATTGATTTTAATTTTGTTAAACCCAAAAGCTACTTAATTCAATTTTCTTAGATCTTAAAGAGGAGTATAGTTTACTCTCTTAGATTAAACTTGAAAGATCTAAGACTAAAGGGAATTGAAAAAAGCTATTTAAATAAATTATAAATACCATCCAATAGCTTGCTAATAACTTGAGCTTCTTTCTCTCTTGCAGAAGAATTCTGATAATTAACTTGTGTAATTCGAAATGAGAGAAGAACTTAATTTATAGACAAAGAGGTTAGAACTTCGGCTAGCCCGAGATAGGCTTCGACTAGCCTAAGTTCAACAGATTCTGTTCAATGAATTTTAGATTACGTGGGATAAGAATTTTCCAAAATTCGGCTGGCCGAACAACACAATTCGACTAGTGAATCTGACCTTCGGTTGATCAAATTCGCCCAAATTCCAAAAGTTGAAGTTGCTGGAATTTGACCTGAAATTTCTCGGGCTAGTCGAATTTCAAGCTCGGGCTAGCCAAACCAAAACTCGTGCTAGCCAAATTTACAACAAAAGTTGTTATTTTCTTCAAGCTTGAAGTTGGGCTGGCCGAACCAAAAGTTAGGCTGGCCGAATTCCAGACAAAAACAAGTGAAAAATCCACGATTAAACAATTTTGAAAGTACTTAGTCCTAAGATCTTTTTAGGGTTTTAAACCACCTAAGATTTATCAAATATTTGATTCTCTTTGGCTTAAATTTAGTCTCAGACTTCATCTTGAATTTAAGCTCGATCTTTGTCTCGGACTTCATCTTGAATATCAACCAATCTTGAGCTTGATTTTTCTTGAACATAGACCGATCTTAAGCTTGATCTTCTCTTGAATAAAAACTGATCTTTAGCTTGATCTTCTCTTGAATAAAAACTGATCTTTAGCTTGATCTTCTCTTGACCATAGACCGATCTTTAAAGATGCACTTTGAAGTGGTTTTGTCTTACGAAATTTGACAACCTAAGTGTGCTCAACATCCTACCACTTACAATCTCCCCCTTTGTCAATTTCGTAACAAAACACTTAATATTACAAATATGCAATCATACACATCTTAAATATGTGAAATTCTTTGATCTTCTAGAAATCTTCAGCTCACCAACTGGTGATGCTAAATTGGCACTCCCCCTGTGAAATACGCATACAGAATTTCCATACACATAGCATCCATGCATTCATTCCATACATACTCTCCCACATTCTCTTCCCCATATTATAGTATTGCATATTATTCATATTACTAGCATCTCTCCCCCATACTAGCATATCTCTCTCCTTTTTATTACAAGTTGACAAAGGAAGAATAGAAGAAATAAGATGAATAAAAGGAGCAGGTAGTAAGAGAATAAGGGTAAGCATAGGAAATTTTCAACCATATGAAATAAATAGGTTAAGTATATGAAATAGTTAATAAAAAGGTAAGTGTCAGCAAAAGCATCCAAAGTACCAAGACAACTACAAAATAAGGTTTAAGTACATAACTAGCATAAGTCTGAAAATAAAGAAAATCTAGCTTAATCTGACCTAGAGGAAGAAGGAACAGGCATCGATAGATCATTTAGCCTCAAATTCCAGTTGATGTGATGAAAGTACTTCTTCATGTACTTCATTGTAGACTTTTGGGTTTGGGCCAATGAAGCCTACGACACATGCAAAGACTCCACTTTCTCCTCTAGTGCAAAAAGTCTCTCATCAAACTGAGAGGGATGGTAGTCGGAATCAGCTGGATCATCTGAATCGTCCAACTCATTAGAAATATCCTCTATGGTTGTGTCTGGAGTAGGCTGCACTTCCTCTTCTTCTTCATGTTGTCCAGGAAGAAGAGTGAGGTTTATCATATTCAGATTTGAGTTACTAAATAGGAATTCGGATTTCGGTGCCTCATACGTTAGAATTTGAACGTTGTAGTGAAATGCAATGCAAGTCATGAGATGAGCAAAGGGAATTGAACCATGCTTGGGATGCAAGTGAAACTGAATGATGATGTAACAGATTAAGGAAGGTAGGCAGACACGAATACTGGATACAACAGAGTGAAATACTCTAAGTATGAAGGGAGTAAGATTAGTCTTATTCCTGACTCAAGGATATACGTTAGATGTAAAAATCCGATGTAAGACGTGGTATTTTGGGAGCACTTGGTTTGTGGGAAGGGCACTAACCGATCTCCATTTAGCATTGAAGCGACATAATTTACGAGTGATGGTTTGTTTTTCAAAGTTTAACGTCTTCTTTGACAATGTGGTGATTGGTATACCATCATCCGCAACAACTATATCCATCAATGCAGAAATAACGTGAGCTATTATTGTGAATGCTTTTTCAACAAATTTAATTAAGAATGTCAAATTCTTAAGTGAAACATCACATATGGATGCATACATGCCTTGCACTATGGACCGGTAAACCGTTCCACCCCAACTTAAATGCATTCCCATCCAACCTTGGAGAGAATAATAACAAGACCAAACCTACCAAAGTGGTATAAATTGATAGATTTTTCTATGATTATATCTCTTGTGCAAAAGTCCTGAACCTAATCCGGATCATCCTCCGGTGTCCAAAGGGTCCGTACACCAAGAGAGGTTAATCTAAAAGATAAACTGCATGATTCTTGTGAACTATTTTCTTAGTTTTATGCTCCATATCAGAATGCACAAGAAAAATATTAAAGAAAAAGAGAAGAAAAATAGTAGATCAGTTTTGAATCAAAACCCACAATAAAAAAGGGTTTCAAATGATGAAAAATCTACTAAAATATGATTATCTAGCATGAGGCCACTAAATACTGGAAGGAATTTGAAAATAAATCACTTACAAGTGAGTTTGGAAGATGAGTTCGTCGAATGGGGCACCGACTAGCTGAGGAAGAAAATGTGGAATGAAATGAATTTGGGGATTTTCCCCCTTTTGAGTTAGATCTGCGTGATTTTCGGCTAGCACGAGTAGGTGAATTCTTTGGTTAGCCCGAGCCCATGCTTGGTTAGTCGAAAAGTCCATTTTTTTTTATTTTTAATTTTTATTAATATTTTATTTTCATTTCATGCAAAAAAATAATCATAAAAATAATTGCGTAAAAAGAAATAAAATAATTATTTAATGATACATAATCCAAGATCATGCTTCAACTTTGAATACTTAACTTTGTTAAGCGGCTTACTCAGTATATCTGCAAGCTGCTTCTCAGTTTTCCAGCATGATAGATTTGTCTTCAACTACTTCTCGAATATAATGATATTGTATATCGATATGCTTAATATGAGATTGTTAGATTGGACTTTTAGAGATAGTTATTGCACTAGAATTATCGCGATATAAAGTCATCGTATCTTGCGTAATTCCATAGTCAGCTAGCATTCTCTTCTTCTATATTAACTGAGTACATGCACTTTCTGTTGTAATATATTCAGCTTTAGCAGTAGAGAGATACATAATTTTGTTTCTTGCTGAGCCAAGATACTAAACAGCTTCCAATATAGAAACATCCACTTCTGGTAGATTTTCTATCATCAACATTTCCTACCCAGTGGTAACTTGCCAAGCTTCCAAATGGGACCAGAATTGACTAATTCAGAGACCGATCGATATCCCAAAAGCACGTTGGAACTCTTCGATCGTCATTTTTCAATATGGATTGTCAATCTTTCTAAATTGAGCGATCCAATGGAGACATGCTCATAACTCCCTCATTTGATGTTGGATTGGGATGATTTTTGGCCATGTAAAAGGTATAATAATGCTCTTTCATTCCTGATTGGAATCGTCCTATTCCGAGACCATTAGGGCATCCATAAGTGGGATCGCAGTCGTTGGTCCTTAATTTTTCCTTCATCTCCAAGTCCAATAGTAACCCTCATAATTCTCTCATCAAAGGTCGAATTTAGACTATTTTGTGCTCGTTGGAATGGTAACTTGACAAGCTTCCAAATGGGACCAGAATTGGCTAATTTGGAGACCGTTCGATATCCCAAAAGCACGTCGGAACTCTTCGATCGTCTTTTTTCAATATGCATTGTTAATCTTTCCAAATCACGCGATCCAACCAAGATCCTCATAACTCGATTGTTTGATGTTGGATTGGGCCAAATTTTGGTCATCTGAATGATACTTTAGTGCTCTTTCATCCCTGACTAGAATCATCGTATTCCGAGACCATTTGGGCACCTATAAGTGGGAATGCAGTCATCGGTCCTGAACTTTTCCTTCATCTCCTTGCCAGTAGTAACCCTCATAACTCTCTCTTCAGAGGTCGAATTTAAACTATTTTGAGCTCATTAGAATGGTAACTTGAAAAGCTTCCAAATGGGACCAGAATTGGCTAATTCGGAGATCGTTCGATATCCCAAAGCACGTTGGAACTCTTCAATCGTCATTTTTCAATATGGATTGTTAATCTTTCCAAATCGCACGATCCAACGGAGACACGCTCATAACTCCACCATTTGATGTCAGAGTGGGTTGATTTTTGGTCATCTAAAAGGTACTTTAGTGCTCTTTCATTCCTGACTGGAATCGTTGAATTTTGAGACCTATAGGGTATCCATAAGTGGGATCGTAGTCATCGGTCTTGAATTTTTCCTTCATCTCCATGTCCAATAGTAACCCTCATAACTCTCTCTTTAGAGGTCGAATTTAGACTATTTTGTGCTCGTTGGAATGGTAACTTAACAAGCTTCTAAATGGGTACGGAATTGGTTAATTAGGAGATCGTTTGATATCCCAAAGCACGTTGGAACTCTTCAATCGTGTTTTTTCAATACGGATTGTAAATCTTTCCAAATCATCCGATCCAACGGAGACGCTTATAACTCCATCGTTTGATATCGGATTAGGTCAATTTTTGGTCATTTGAAAGGTACTTTAGTGCTCTTTCATTCCTAATTAGAATCGTCCTATTCCAAGACCATTTGGGCACCCACAAGTGGGATCGTAGTCCTTGGTCTTGAATTTTTCCCTCATCCCCTTGTCTTATAGCAACCCTCATAACTCTCTCTTCAGAGGTCAAATTTACACTATTTTGTGCTCATTGGAATGGTAACTTGCCAAGCTTCCAAATGGGACTAGAATTGGCTAATTTGGAGACCGTTCGATATCCCAAAAGCACGTTGGAATTCTTCGATCGTCATTTTTCAATATGGATTGTTAATCTTTCCAAATCGCACGATCCAACGGAGACACGCTCATAACTACCTCATTTGATGTCAGATTGGGTCAATTTTTGGTCATCTGAATGTTACTTTTGTGCTCTTTCATTCCTAATCGGAATCATCGTATTCCAAGACCATTACAGCATCTATAAGTGGGATCGTAGTCGTCGGTCTTAAATTTTTCCTTCATCTCCATGTCCAATAGTAACCCTCATAACTCTCTCTTCAGAAGTCAAATTTAGACTATTTTGTGCTCATTTGAATGGTAACATGACAAGCTTCCAAATGGGACCAGAATTGACTAATTCGGAGACTGTTCAATATCCCAAAAGCACGTTGGAACTCTTCGATCGTCTTTTTTCAATATGGTTTGTAAAATTTTTACAAATTGCATGATCCAACAAAGACGCACACAACTCGATCGTTTGTTGTTCGATTGGGTCAATTTTTGGTCATCTGAATGGTACTTTAGTGCTCTTTCATTCTTGATTGGAATCGTCGTATTTCGAGACCATTTGGGCATCTATAAGTGAAATCACAGTCGTCGGTCCTGAACTTCTCCTTCATCTCCTTGTCTAATACTAACCCATATAACTCACTCTTAAGAGGTCAAATTTAGACTATTTTGAGCTCATTAGAATGGTAACTTGACAAGCTTCCAAATGGGACCAGAATTGGCTAATTCGGTGACCGTTCGATATCCTAAAAGCACGTTGGAACCCTTTGATCATCATTTTTCAATATGGATTGTTAATCTTTCCAAATCGCTCGATCCAATAGAGATGCTCATAACACCATCGTTCAATTTTTGATTGGGTTAATTTTTGGTCATTTGAAAGGTACTTTAGTGCTCCTTAATTCCTGAATGTAATCGTCATATTTTGAGACCATTTGGACATCCATAAGTGGGATCACAGTCGTCGTTCCCGAATTTTTTCTTCATCTCCTTATCCAATAGTAACCCTCATAAGTATCTCTTCAGAGGTTGAATTTAGACTATTTTGAGCTCATTGGAATGTTAACTTGACTAGCTTCCAAATGGGACCAGAATTGGCTAATTCAGAGACCGTTCGATATCCCAAAAGCATGTTGGAACTCTTTGATCATCATTTTTCAATATGGATTGTTAATGTTTCCAAATCGCGTGATCCAATGGACACGCTTTAACTCCATTATTTGATGTCGGATTGGGTCAATTTTTGGTCATCTAAAAGGTACTTGAGTTGTCTTTCATTCTTGACTCGAATCGTCCTATTCTGAGACCATTTGGGTATCCGTAAGTGGCATCGCAGTCCTCGGTTCTGAATTTTTCCTTCATATCTTTGACCGTTAGTAGCTCTCATAACACTCTCTTCAAACGTAGAATTTATATTATTTTCAACTCATTGGAATGGTAACTTGCCAAGCTTCCAAATGGGACCAAAATTGGCTAATTCGGATACCTTTCGATATCCTAAAAGCACGTTGGAACTCTTCGATCGTTATTTTTCAATATGGATTGTTAATCTTTTCAAATCGAGCAATCTAACAGAGACATGCTCATAACTCCCTCGTTTGATGTCAGATGGGGATATTTTTTGTCATATGAAAGGTACATTAGTGCTCTTTCATTCCTGACTGGAATTGTTGTATTCTGAGACCATTAGGGCATCCATAAGTGGGATCGTAGTCGTCGGTCCTGAATTTTTCCTTTGTCCCTAGGTCCAATAGTAACCCACATAACTCTCTCATCAGAGGTCGAATTTAGACTATTTTGTGCTCATTGGACTAGTAACTTGACAAGTGTCCAAATGGGACCAGAATTGGCTAATTGCGAGACCGTTCGATATCATAAAAGCATGTTGGAACTCTTCAATCATCTTTTCTCAATATGGATTGTTAATCTTTCCAAATCGCACGATTCAATGGAGACGCTCATAACTCGATCGTTTGATGTCGGATTGGGCCGAATTTTTGTCATTTGAATGGTACTTTACTGTTCATTCTTGACTGGAATCATCATATTCCCAGAAAATTACGGCACTCATAAGTGGGATCGCAGTCGTCGGTCCTGAACTTTTTCCTTCATCTCCTTGCCAATAGTAACCCTCATAACTCTCTCTTCAGAGGTTGAATTTAGACTATTTTGAGCTCATTAGAATGGTATCTTGACAAGCTTCCAAATGGGACCAAAATTAGCTAATTCAGAGACCGTTCGATATCCCAAAAGCATGTTGGAACTCTTCAATCGTGTTTTTTCAATATGGATTTCCAAATCATGCGATCCAATGGAGACGCTTATAACACCATCGTTTGATGTAGGATTAGGTTGATTTTTGGTCATCTGAGAGGTACTTTAGTATCATTCCTGATTAGAATTCTCCTATTTCGAGACCATTTGGGTATCCATAAGGGGGATCGCAGTCCTCGGTCTAGAATTTTTTCCTCATCTCCTTGTCCAATATTAACCCTCATAACTCTCTCTTCAAAGATCAAATTTAGACTATTTTGAGGGCATTGGAATGTAAACTTGTCAAGCTTCCAAATGGGACCAGAATTAGCTAATTAGGAGACCATTCGATATCCCAAAAGCACGTTAGAATTCTTTGATCATCATTTTTCAATATAGATAGTTAATCTTTCCAAATCACGGAATCCAATGGAGATACACTCATAACTCCCTCGTTTGATATTGGATTGGGTCGATTTTTGATCATTTGAAAGGTACCTCAGTACTCTTTCATTCCTAACTAGAATCATCATATTTCGAGACCATTAGGGCATCCATAAGTGGGATTGCAGTCGTTGGTCTTAAAATTTTCCTTCATCTCCATGTCCAATAGTAACCCTCATAACTCTCTCTTCAGAGGTCAAATTTAGACTATTTTGAGCTCATTGGAATGGTAACTTGACAAGCTTCCAAATGGGACCGGAATTGTCCAATTTGGAGATCGTTCGTTATCCCAAAAGCATGTTAGAACTCTTTGATCGTCTTTTTTAAATATGAATTTTAATCTTTCCAAATCGCGTGATCCAACGGAGACGCTCATAACTCGATCATTTATTGTCGGATTTGGTCAATTTTTGGTCATCTGAAAGGTACTTTAGTGCTATTTCATTCCTGAATGGAATCGTCGTATTCTGAGATGATTTGGGCATCTATAAGTGGGAATAGAGTCGTCGGTCTGAAAATTTTCTTTCATCTCATTATCCTATAGTAACCTTCATAACTCTCCCTTAAGAGGTCAAATTTAGACTATTTTGTGCTCATTGGAATAGTAACTTGACAAGCTTCCAAATGGGGCCAGAATTTGCTAATTCGGAGATTGTTCGGTATCCCAAAAGCACATTGGAACTCTTCGATCGTCTATTTTCAATATGGATTGTAAAACTTTTACAAATCGCGTGATCTAATGGATATGCTCATAACTCGATCATTTGTTGTCCGATTAGGTAAATTTTTGGTCATCTGAATGGTACTTTAGTGCTCTTTCATTCCTGATTAGAATTGTCATATTCCGAGACCATTTGGGCATCTATAAGTGGAATCGCAATCGTTGGTCCTGAACTTTTCCTTCATCTCCTTGTGCAATAGTAACCCAGATAACTCTCCCTTCAGAGGTTGAATTAAGATTATTTTGAGCTCATTGGAATGGTAACTTGACAAGCTACAAAATGGGACCAGAATTGGCTAATTCGGTGACCGTTCGATATCCCAAAAGCATGTTCGAACCCTTCGATCATTATTTTTCATTATGGATTGTTAATCTTTCCAAATCACTTAATCCAATGGAGATGCTCATAACTCCATCATTTTATTTCTGATTGGGTCGATTTTTAGTCATCTAAAAGGTGCTTTAGTGCTCTTTCATTCCTGAATGAAATCGTCGTATTCTGAGACCATTTGAACATCCATAAGTGGGATGACACTTGTTGGTCCTGAATTTTTTCTTCATCTCCTTATCCAATATCACCCTTTGAAAGTCTCTCTTCAGAGGTCGAATTTAGTCTATTTTAAGCTCCTTAGAATGGTAACTTAACAAGTTACCAAACGGGAACGGAATTGGCTAATTCAGAGACCATTCGATATCCCAAAGGCTTGTTGGAACTCTTCGATCTTTTTTTTTGGATATGATTGTTAATATTTCTAAATCCAGCGATCCAATGGAGACACCCTCATAAATCCCTCGTTTGATGTTAGATTGGGTCGATTTTTGGTCATCTGAAAGGTACTTAAGTGCTCTCTCATTCCTAACTGTAATCGTCGTATTCCGAGACCATTTCGGCATCCATAAGTGAGATTGCAGTCATCGGTCTTGAATTTTTCCTTAATCTCCATATCCAATAGTAACCCTCATAACTCCCCCTTCAGAGGTCGAGTTTAGACTATTTTGAGCTCATCGGAATGGTAACTTGACAAGCTTCCAAATGGGACCAGAATTGGCTAATTTGGATACCGTTCGATATCCCAAAAGCACGTTGGAACTCTTCGATCGTCTTTTTTTAATATGGATTGAAATTCTTTCCAAATTGCCCGATCCAACGGACATGCTCATAACTCCATCATTTGATGTCGGATTGGGTCGATTTTTGGTCATCTGAAAGGTACTTTAGTGCTGTTTCATTCCTAACTGGAATCGGCCTATTTTGTGACCATTTGGGCATCCATAAGTGGGATCGCAGTCGTCGGTCCTGAATTTTTTCTTCATCTCCTTGTCCAATAGTAACCCATGTAACTCTTTCTGCAGAGGTCGAATTTAGACTATTTTGTGCTCATTAGAATGGTAACTTGACAAGCTTCCAAATGGGACCACATTTAGCTAATTCAGAGACTGTTCGATATCCTAAAAGCACGTTGGAACTCTTTGATCGTCATTTTTTCAATATGGATTGTTAATCTTTTCAAATCGTGCGATCCAATGGAGATGCTCATAACTCCATCGTTTGATGTCCGATTGGGTCAATATTTGGTCATCTGAAAGGTACTTTTGTTCTTTTTCATTCCTGAATGGAATTGTCGTATTTTGAGACCATTTGGGCATCTATAAGTGGGATCACAGTTGTCGGTCCTGAATTTTTCCTTCATCTCCTTATCCAATAATAATCCCCATAACTCTCTCAAATGGGACCAGAATTGGAATGGAAACTTGACAAGCTTTCAAATGGGACTAGAATTGTCAAATTCGGAGATCGTTCGATATCTCAAAAGCATGTTGGAACTCTTCGATCGTCATTTTTCAATATATATTGTTAATCTTTCCAAATCGCCAGATCCAATGGAGATGCTCAGAACTCCATCGTTTGATGTCCGATTGGGTAGATTTTTGGTCATCTGAAAGGTACTTTATTTCTCTTTCATTCCTGAATGGAATCGTCGTATTCCTAGACCATTTGGACATCCATAAGTGGGATTGTAGTCGTCGGTCCTGAATTTTTCCTTCATCTCCTTATCTAATAGTAACCCTCATAACTCTCTTCAGAGGTCGAATTTTGACTATTTTGAGCTCATTGGAATGGTAACTTGACAAGCTTCCGAATAGGACCAGAATTGGCTAATTCGGATACCTTTCGATATCCTAAAAGCACGTTGGAACTCTTCGATCATCATTTTTCAATATGGATTGTTAATCTTTCAAAATCGAGCAATCCAACGGAGACACGCTCGTAACTCGATTGTTTGATGTTAGATTGGGACAATTTTTGGTCATCTGAAAGGTACATTAGTGCTCTTTCATTCCTGACTGGAATCGTCGTATTCCGAGAGAATTAGGGCATCCATAAGTGGGATCGCAGTCGTCAGTCCTGAATTTTTCCTTCATCTCCAGGTCTAACAGTAACCCTCATAACTCTCTCATCAGAAGTAGAATTTAGACTATTTTGTGCTCATTGGAATGGTAACTTGACAAGCTTCCAAATGGGACCAGAATTGGCTAATTCGGAGGCCGTTTGATATCCCAAAAGCACGTTGGAACTCTTCGATCGTCTTTTTTCAATATGGATTGTTAATCTTTCCAAATCCTGTGATCCAATGGAGACGCCCATAACTCGATCTTTTGATGTTGGATTGGGCTGAATTTTGGTCATCTAAATGGTACTTTAGTGCTCTTTCATTCCTAACTGGAATCATCGTATTTCGAGACCATTTGGACACCCATAAGTGGGATCACAGTTGTCGGTCTTGAAAATTTCCTTCATCTCCTTATCCATTAGTAACCCTCATAACTCTCTCTTCAGAGGTTGAATTTAGACTATTTTGGGCTCATTAGATTCGTAACTTGACAAGCTTCCAAATGGGACCCGAATTGTCTAATTCGGAGATCGTTCGATATCCCAAATGCACATTGGTACTCTTCAATTGTCATTTTTCAAAATCGCATGATCCAACGGAGACACACTCATAACTCCCTCGTTTGATGTCGGATTTGGTCGATTTTTGGTAATCTGAAAGGTACTTTAGTGCTCTTTCATTCTTGACTGAAATCGTCGTATTACGAGACCATTAGCTTATCCATAAGTGGGATCGTAGTTGTCGGTCTTGAATTTTTCCTTCATTTCCATGTCCAATAGTAACCCTCATAACTCTCTCTTCTGTGGTCAAATTTATACTATTTTGTGCTCATTTGAATGGTAACTTGACAAGCTTCCAAATGGGATCAGAATTGGCTAATTCTGATGTCCCGAAGCACATTGGAATTCTTCAATTGTGTTTTTTCAATATGGATTGTAAATCTTTCTAAATCGCGCGGTCTAATGGCGACACTTATAACTCCATCATTTGATGTCGGATTGGGTCGATTTTTGGCCATCTGAAAGGTACTTTAGTGCTCTTTCATTCCTGACTGGAATCGTCCTATTCCGAGACCATTTGGGCATCCATAAGTGGGATCCCAGAAATCGGTCCTGAATTTTGCCTTCATCTCCTTATCCAATAGTAACCCTCATAACTCTCTCTTTAGAGGTCGAATTTAGAATATTTTGAGCTCATTGGAATGGTAACTTCACAAGCTTCCAAATGGGACCAGAATTGGCTAATTCGGAGACTGTTCGATATCGCAAAAGCACGTTGGAATTCTTCGATCATCATTTTTCAATATGCATTGTTAATCTTTCCAAATCGAGCATTCCAAACGAGACATGCTCATAACTCCCTCATTTGATGTCGGATTGGGTCGATTTTTGGTAGTTTGAAAGGTACTTTAGTGCTCTTTCATTCTTGATTGGAATCGTCGTATTCTGAGACCATTAGGGCATCCATAAGTGGGATCGCAGTCATCAGTCTTGAATTTTTCCTTCATCTCCATGTCTAATAGTAACCCTCATAACTCTCTCTTCAGAGGTCGAATTTAGACTATTTTGTGCTCATTGGAATGGTAACTTGACAAGCTTCCAAATGGGACCAGAATTGGCTAATTCGTAGACCGTTCGATATCCCAAAAGCATGTTGGAACTCTTTTGTCGTCTTTCTCAAATATGGATTGCTAATTTTTCAAAATCGCGCGATCCAACGGAGACACGCTCATAACTCCCTCGTTTGATTTCGGATTGGGTCAATTTTTGGTCATCTTAAAGGTACTTTAGTGCTCTTTCATTCCTGAATGGAATCATCATATTCTGATACCATTTGGGCATCTTTAAGTGGGAACAAAGTCGTCGGTCCTGAAATTTTCATTCATCTCATTATCCAATAGTAACGCTCCTAACTCTCTCTTCAGAGGTCGAATTTAGACTATTTTGTGCTCATTGGAATGGTAACTTGTCAAGCTTCTAAATGGGACCAGAATTGGCTAATTTGGAGACTATTTGATATCCCAAAAGCATGTTGGAACTCTTCGATCGTCTTTTTTCAATATGGATTATAAACCTTTTACAAATCGCTCAATCTAATGGAGACGCTCATAACTCGATCATTTATTATCTGATTGGGTTGATTTTTGGTCATCTGAATGGTACTTTAGTGCTCTTTCATTCTTGATTGGAATCGTCGTATTCTGAGACAATTTGGGCATCCATAAGTGGAATCGCAGTCGTCATTCCTAAACTTTTCCTTCATCTCCTTGTCCAATAGTAACCCACATAACTCTCTCTTCAGTGGTCGAGGTTAAACTATTTTGAGCTCATTAGATTGGTAACTTGACAAGCTTCCAAATGGGACTAGAATTGGCTAATTCGATGACCGTTCGATATCCCAAAATCAAGTTGGAACCCTTCGATCATCATTTTTTAATATGGTTTGTTAATCTTTCCAAATAGCTCGATCCAACGAAGATGCTCATAACTCCATCATTTGATTTTCGATTAGGTCAATTTTTGGTCATCTGAAAGGTACTTTAGTGCTCTTTCATTCCTGAATGGAATCGTCATATTCCGAGACCATTTGGACCTCCATAAGTGGGATCGTAGTCGTCGGTCCTGAATTTTTTCTTTATCTCATTATCCAATAGTAACCCTCATAAGTCTCTCTTCAGAGGTCGAATATTGACTATTTTGAGATCATTGGAATGGTAACTTGAGAAGCTTCCAAATGGGACCAGAATTGGCTAATTCAGAGACCGTTCGATATCCCAAAAGCATGTTGGAACTCTTCGATCGTCATTTTTCAATATGGATTGTTAAGATTTCCAAATCGAGCGATTCAACGGATACACGCTCATAAATGCCTCATTTGATGCCAGATTGGGTTGAGTTTTTGTCATATAAAAGTAGCTTTAGTGCTCTTTCATTCCTGACTTGAATTGTCATATTCCGAGACCATTTGGGCATCCATAATTGAGATCGCAGTCGGTGGTCTTAAAATTTTCCTTCATCTCCATGCCCAACAGTAACCCTCATAACTCACACTTCAGAGGTCAAATTTAGACTATTTTGAGCTCATTACAATGGTAACTTGACAAGCTTCCAAATGGGACCAGAATTGGCTAATTCAGAGACTGTTCGATATCCAAAAAGCACGTTGGAACTCTTCGATCGTCTTTATTCAATATGGATTGTAAATCTTTCTAAATCACGTGTTCCAATGGAGACGCTTATAACTCCATCGTTTGATGTCAGATTGGGTCAATTTTTGGTCATCTGAAAGGTACATGAGAACTCTTTCATTCCTGACTAGAATCGACCTATACCGCGACCATTTGGGCATCCATTAGTGGGATAGCAGTCGTCGGTCATGAATTTTTCCCTCATCTCCTTGCCCAATAGTAAACCATATAACTCTCTCTTTATAAGTCAAATTTAGACTATTTTCAGCTCATTAGAATGGTAACTTGACAAGCTTCCAATTGGGACCATAATTGGCTAATTCGGAGACCGTTCGATATCCCAAAAGCATGTTGGAACTCGTCAAACATCATTTTTTCAATATGAATTATTAATCTTTCCAAATCGCGTGATCCAACAGAGATGCTCATAACTCCATCATTTGATGTCCGATTGGGTCGATATTTGGTCATCTGAAAGGTACTTTAGTGCTCTCTCATTACTGAATGGAATCATCGTATTTCGAGACCATTTGGGCATCCATAAGTGGGATCGTAGTCGTCGGTCCTAAATTTTTCCTTCATCTCCTTGTCTAATGGTAATCCTCATAACTCTTTCTTCAAAGGTCGAATTTATACTATTTTCAGTTCATTAGAATGGTAACTTGACCTGCTTTCAAATGGGACCAAAATTGACAAATTTGGAGACCGTTCGATATCCCAAAAGCACGTTGGAACTCTTCGATTGTCTTTTTTCAATATGGAATGTAAATTTTTCCAAATCACGTGATCCAACAAAGTCACTTATAACTCCATAATTTGATGTCAGATTGGGTGGATTTTTGGTAATCTGGAAGGTACTTTAGTGCTCTTCCATTCCTGACAGGAATCGTCCGATTTCGAGACCATTTGGGCATTTATAAGTGGGATCACAGTCATCGGTTCTGAATTTTTCCTTCATCTCTTTGTCCAATAGTAACCCTCATAACTCTCTCTTCAGTGGTCGAATTTAGACTATTTTGAGCTCATTAGAATGGTAACTTGACAAGCTTCCAAATGGGACTAGAATTGGCTAATTCGGAGACCGTTCGATATCCCAAAAGCACGTTAGAACTCTTTGATTGTCATTTTTCAATATGGATTGTTAATCTTTCCAAATCAAGTGATCCAACAGAGACATGCTTATAACTCCCTTGTTTGATGTCGGATTGGGATGATTTTTGGTCATATGAAAGGTACGTAAGCGCTCTTTCATTCCTAACTGGAATCGTCATATTTCGAGACCATTAGGGTATCCATAAGTGCGACCGTAGTTTTTGGTCCTGAATTTTTCCTTCATCTCCATGTCCAATAGTAACCCTCATAACTCACTTATCAGAGTTCGAATTTAGACTATTTTGTGTTCATTGGAATGGTAACTTGATAAGTTTCCAAATGGGACGAGAATTGGCTAATTCGAAGACTGTTCGATATCCCAAAAGCACGTTGGAACTCTTCGATCGTCTTTTTTCAATATGGATTGTTAATCTTTCGAAATCGTGCGTTCTAATGGAGACGCACATAACTCAATCATTTAATGTCGGATTGGGCTGAATTTTGGTCATCTGAATGGTACTTTAGTGCTCTTTCATTCCTGACTGGAATCATCATTTCTGAGACCATTTGGTCACCCATAAGTGGGATCGCAGTCGTCGGTCCTGAACTTTTTCTTCATATCCTTGTCCAACAGTAACAATCATAACTCTCTCTTCAGAGGTCAAATTTAGGCTATTTTGAGCTCATTAGAATGGTAACTTGATAAACTTTCAAATGGGACTAGAATTGGCTAATTCGGAGACCGTTCGATATCCCAAAAGCATGTTGGAACTCTTCAACCATAATTTTTCAATATGGATTGTTAATCTTTCCAAATTACACGATCAAACAGAGACACGCTCCTAACTCCCTCGTTTAGTGCCGGATTGGGTTGATTTTTACTAATCTAAAAGGTACTTTAGTGCTCTTTCATTCCTGACTAGAATCGTCGTATTCCAAGACCATTAGGGTATCCATATGTGGGATCGCAGTCGTCGGTCCTGTCCACGACTGGTCGTGTGGAACTTAAATCATTTACTGGACTTTGAGTCGAGCCTACAGGACTGGTCGAGCACTGTTCACATGACCGGTCGAGCAGTCTCCAGGACTAGTCGAGGCTTTAACAAAAAATCCCAAAAATAAGTAACAACCTTAGGACTATTCGAGGATTTCTTGGATTGGTCGAGCCAGTGCTAGGACTGGTCGAACTTAGTCTAAGACTAGTCGAAAAACTGACTATGCACTTATAAAATGACCTAATTAAATTATGTATTCAAAATGACCTATCCTATGGTCAATCTAGGGTCATTCATACCTTATACATAATGTATGAACATTGAAACTTCTTTCGCTTCAGTTGATAATCATTCTTTGAAGTTCACGAAGCTTAAGATGATGAAGCTTAAACTTGAGACTTTTGAAGCTTGAATATGACTAACATTGAAGCTTGAGATTGAGATTCAAAGTAAAGAACTTTGTCTTGACTTGGACGAAGCATTTAAAGCTTGAACTTTGAAGCTTGAAAGATTCAATTCACACTTGGTGTTGTACTTGAACATGAACATGTAATCTTGTATTTGAAGTTCTTGAAGTAAAGACCTTTGATCTTATACATGAGATGCAATGTCTTGAATTTGTAGATGAGCTACACAAGATATAGATTCCAAGAGGTTTTCCAAGATGTTTTGACACTACAAAATTTGACAATAATAGGAGCGAGAAAACATAGCACTTACAATCTCCCCCTTTGTCAAATTTGTGACAAAACACACTTCATTTAAAATAAGCATAATATGCACAATAAAGAATCATGCATCAATTATCAATATAAACCAGTTACAACCTGGTTAAAGAATCATGCACCAGTTATTAACAGGTCAAAACAATTCGCATCTACTCCCCAAACAATATTCCCCCTTACTCCCCCATACAAAAAAATAATGGATGGCTACTTATCCACTACTCCACAATATACATTCCACATTCATAATCCACATGCCACATAACATAAGCATGATAAAATTCTCCCCCTTTTTGTCATAATATGACAAAGGAAGGAACCACTGAATGATAATGAAAGTAGATAAATAAGGAAGAGTAAGAAAAGTAACAAGGAATAAATGAACAATATATTCAAGATAGTAAATCCATAAACAAGTATTGTTCAAGCATGATCAACCTTGTTCAACCTCATAAAACAAAAGAAGTCCAAGTATCATAAACGTTATTACAAACTAGATAAGCAAATACTAATCAGAACTTGATGAAGGAGCAGGTATGGAAGGATCAATTTTATGAAGTCCATTGTTAAGGTGCCTAAGATACTTGCACATATATTTGAATTGCAAATCATGAGATACATTCATGTTTTTTACCTTTTCTTCAAACAAGCGCAATCGTGCATTAAAGTCAGATGACTAATAATCAGGATCATCTGCTAAATCAGATTCGATCTCATCAAAAATATCATCTATATTGATGTCATCTGGTGGCAAATCACCTTCTTCTTCATTTGTGGCATCAGCTCTACCAACACCCACATTGATTTGGCTAGAGGCCAACTTCAAATTCATTTTGTTAATATTGGAGTTGTTGAATGGCAGGTGATGAATGGAAACTTCTCCTATAGGCATAGCCACTAAACTATGTGCGGCCAACACAGTCATAAGATATACAAAGGGAATGTCACTGTGTCCTGGATGGAGACGGAACTGAATGATGCAATGACAAATCAAAGAAGGAAGACATATAGATGTACCAGAGATGATGGAATGAAGAATACGGACCATGAACGTAGTGAGTTCGGTTTTATTACCAGAACGAGGATAGACATTCGAAATGAATATCCTGTGAAAGACTCTATATCTGGGTAACAAATACTTTGAGGCAAGCGCATTTCCATTAGTATTCCATTCTGCATCTATATTGCATAATTCTCTAGCAAGCATTCACTTCTCAGTTTAAAATAGTTTTGCTACTAGAGTGCTAATGGGAATACCGTCATCATTGACAGATAAATCCATTAAGCCAGAGATAAGATGTCGATCCACATCAACTGGACCTTCTTTGGTTGAGATAGTGAATGTCAGATTTTCAGTAGAAAAATCAGTAACACAAGCATACATAGCTTGCGCAATGGAGCGGTATGCCGGCCCACCCTAATGCAATATGTTATCCCATCCTACAGACTGAAGGAGAGGAAGGATATCAAATGGAGCTAGATGATCAACATTAACAGGTTGTTCAACCATAATATTGCGCATCTTCGGGTGACCGAAAGTGGTGCATTGTTATAGAAGTCGATCGAGAAGTAGAAGGACCACGAGATCCTTTCTTCTTGCCTCTACCATCCATTTGTATCAAAGATAACAAAGAACAAAGAGATTACAAAAGAGGTAGAGAGAGTTTTCACTAGATCAAATTTTTGAGAAGAAAACCCTAAAAATAACTATGAATCAAGAAATAAATCACATCAATGATGAAAAGGGAGTGCAAAGAACTTGATTCTATAAGGAAAATGAAAACCATGCACTAACCTTGAAGAAATATGAGATGGGTTTGACCGGTCGACATAGGAGCTGTTGGAGAAGACATCCAAATGAGAAAAAAGTGATTTTTTCCCCCAAATAAAGCACCAAACCCGCGCTACACGGCTGGTTGAGTACATGCTCGATTGGTCGTGCCTCGACTGGTTGAGTATGTACTCGACTGGTTGTACACAGTCTAAAATATGCAATTTTAATAAAATTTAAAATTTTAAACATTTTAAATAATAAATATATACATTATGATATAGAAATGCATGAATAATCAATTCAAATTGCACATACCAAGATCAAATTTCAATTTAGCAAACCTGCTTTTGTCAAGCGATTTTATGAATATGTCAGCAAGCTCAGTCTCGGTCGGAATATATGCCAAAGAAATTGTCTTTTCTTCCACTAATTCACGAATGTAGTGATATCTAATGTCAATGTGCTTGGTTCGTGAATGCTGGATTGGATTTTTAGATATATTAATTGGACTGGAATTATCACAATATAAAACCATAGTATCTTACGCAATTCCATAATCGATTAACATTCTTTTCATCCACACAAGCTAAGTGCATGCATTACCTGCTGCAATGTATTCAGCTTCAACAGTTGAGAGCAATACAGAACTTTGTTTCTTACTTTGTCAAGAAACTAAACAGTTCCCTACATAAAAACAACCACTACTGGTTGATTTTCGGTCATCAATGTTACCAGCCCAATCAGCATGTATGTAACCAACTAATTGCACACTAGTATTATGTGGATACCAAAGACCAAGATTAGCTGAACTAGTGACATATCACAAAATGCGCTTAACAACAATTAAATGTGACTCTTTAAGTTCAGATTGATATCTAGTACAAATTCCTACGCTAAATGCAATATCAGGTCGGCTCACAGTTAAATAAAGTAAACTTCCTATCATACTGCAATATAGCTTAAGATCCACACTTTTACCTGTAGAGTCTTTTGAGAGTTTTAAGGTAGTACTCATAGGAGTATCAAATTTTTTTCCATTCTCAAATCTGAACTTTTTAACTAAGTTCAGAGCATACTTGGTTTGAGAGATAAAGAAACCATCAGGTTGCTGTTTAACTTGCAACCCTAAAAAATAATTTAATTCTCCAACCATGCTCATTTCGAACTTAGATTTTATAAGATCTACAAACTCAACAGTCATGTTAGTATAGGTAGATCCATATATAATATCATCAACATAAATTTGCACTATTAAAATGTGATCATTATGTTTCTTTACAAACAATGTCTTATCAACACTTCCCATTATAAAGTTATGACTTAGTAGAAACTTAGTCAGCTTTTCGTACCATGCCCTAGGAGCTTGTTTTAAATCATAAAGGGCCTTTTTTAGGTGGTATACATGATCAACATTCTTAGGATCTTCAAAACCCGTTGGTTGTTTAACATACACTTCTTCATGTAAATCGCCATTTAAAAAAGCACTCTGAACTTTCTAAAGCATGCAATGGATATAAATAGTCTGATTGATTCAAGACGAGCTACTGGGGCAAAGGTTTCATCATAATCGATGCCTTCAATTTGAGTGTACCCTTGTACAACCATCCTAGCCTTATTTCTAATAATATTACCAAGTTCATCAGACTTATTTTTGATAATCCATTTAGTTCTGATAATGTGTTTATCTTTAGGTCTAGGAACTAAGTACCAAACATCATTTCTAACAAATTGATTGAGCTCTTCTTGCATCGCAACTATCCAGTTTTCGTCAGTAAGAGCTTCTTTTACGTTAGCCGGTTCTATCTGAGATGTAAAGCACACGTAATTACACATATCTTCCAGTTATTTATAAGTACGCACACCAGTGGGAGGGTTTTCAAGAATCTGATTAGTTGAATGGTCTTTAACAGTCCTTAGTTCAGAGTTATTTTAATTTGATGAAGTATCTAGTTTATCAATTAGAAGGACTTCATTATTTTCTGAACTTGAGATAGGTATATTCAAGTGATCATCAATAACTACATTAATGAACTCTTGAATTACACCACTCGTCTTGTTAAGCACTCAATACACTCATCTATTCAGAGCATACCCTTAAAATATCCCTTCATCACTTTTGGTGTCAAACTTACCTAGATTTTCTCGGTCATGTAAAATGTAGCACTTACTACCAAAAACTCGAAAGTATTTTACAGTAGGCTTTTTATCAAACCACATTTCATAAGCCATTTTCCCATTTGATTTTCTAGTATAAACGTGGTTAATTATATAACAAGTAGTGTTTACGGCTTCGGCCCAAAGATTTTTAGGGAGCTTCATACTATTTAACATTACATTTGCCATTTCTTGAAGCACTCTATTTTTTCTTTCTACTATACCATTTTGTTATGGTGTTTTAGGCACAGAGAATTCATGTGATATTCCCTGATCACTGCAAAACTTCTCAAAATTGCTATTCTCAAATTCTGATCCATGATCACTACGGATCTTACAGACTTTAGATCCTTTTTTCCGTTTGGATACGTTTAATTACCCTTTTTTACTTCATCGAGAGTTTCTGATTTGTCCCTTAAGAAGACTACCCACGTATATCTGGTAAAGTCATCAACAATTACCAGTATATACTTATTGCCACCTTGACTCTCTGTTCTGGTTGGTCCAATAAGATCCATGTAGAAAAGTTCGGTTTAGATGTGGCATTGAAGTTCACCTTTTTGTGAGTACTCCTGGTTTGTTTGCCAATCTGGCATTCGTCATATATTTTGTCTATTTTCTGTATTTTGGGTAAGCCTCTTACCTAGTCTCTTTTGCTTAACCTATATGAGTTGCGGTAGTGAACATGTCCAAGGCGTTTATGCCATAAGTCGGTTTCATCGGTGTGGACCATGTAGCACGATAGATTAGATGAGCTTGAATCACTCAAAATGTAGTAGTTTTCAGACGTTTTGCGACCAGTTAATATTACAGAACCATTTTTATTTAGAATTTCGCATCCGTGGTTAGTAAATTTTACACTATGATTATTATCGCATATTTAAGAGATGCTTAATAAATTATGTTTTAACCCTTCTACATATAAAATATTTTCAAATAAAGGGAGGTTAAAGAGTTGAACCATACCTTGGCCAACAATTTTACAATTGCAACCATCACCGAATGTGACCGAACCATCAGTCATATCTTTAAGATTGGTGAACAGACTTTGTCACCAGTCATGTGTCTGGAGCATCCACTGTCTAGGTACTACTTTGAATGGCTTGTAGCTTTAAAAGCAGTGTGGGCAACCAAGCAAGTAACCTTAGGAACCCATTTCATTACAGTCTTTGGTTTAGGAGTATAGTTGGTCTTCTTACATTTGTAGTTGTTATAAGACCGACCCATTGAGTTAGATTTTAAGAGCTCCTTAAGTAAATCAACAATTTTCTCAGCTAAAGGATTATGATTCTGATTTTAATAGTTAATATGGTTGCTTTTAGGTTTTAAGGTTTGAAAAGTCTTAGCATTTTTAGAATAGTTTTGATTCAGACTTTTCCCTTTTGAGTTTGAAGACTCCCCTTTCACAAATTTAGGTGGAGTATTCTTATGTTTAGGAGGAATACTTTTATCGTAGCCCAATTCAAATTGATCGCCATATTTTCTAGATCCAGATAAAAGTTTTTCTAACTTAGGATCACCTTGGGCATACCTCCAAGTGTCTTTTAAACTCAAAAGTGAAGAGACTTTAAGTTTAGTTTTTCATTTTCAGATTTTAAGTTTTCAACTTGGGAGTTTTTGAAATCTAAGTCGCACTTAGTTTTTTCAAAACAATCTAAAATGTGAGATTTTTCTAAAACAAGATTATCAAAATTTTCTTTAAGTTTTGAAAAATTTTCTTTCTGAAGTTTTAGTTTTATAATATTTTACAACTTTCCTTGTATAGGGCATTATAAGCATCTTGAAGATCTTCTTCATTTTCATGATCACTATTCAAATTTTCTTCACTAGTTGAATATCATGATTTGAAAAAGTGAACTTGGCTAGAGTCATAAGGGCTTTGACTTCATTACTCGACTCGATTTCGGAATCTTCTGATTCAGAAGAGGCTTCAGAGCCGGAAGATTCATCCCAAGTAGTCAATATACCTTTCTTTTTTGGTTTATCCTTTTTAGGACACTTGTTCGCTAAATGCCCATGTTCATGGCAGTTGTAACACAAAATATCTTTTAAAGATTTCTAGATTTTAGATTTAGATCTTTTGTTTTCATTAGGTTTTTGAAAATCAACCCTCTTTTTACTTTTGAAACTCTTATAATACTTTTTAGCTAAAAAGGCCATGTCATCTTTAGAATTTTCTAAATCAGAATTACCACTATTTTCTTAAGAAATGCATTTAGAAGATTTAAGAGCGATGGATTTACCTTTAGGAGCTTTAAAGTTTAACTCATAGGTCTGTAATGAGCCAACTAATTCTTCTACCCTCATATTATCCATATCACAAAGTTCCTGGATCACAGTCACCTTTGAATTGAACCGTTCAGGTAGTGAGCATAGTATCTTTGCACAGACTTTACTTTCTAGGATTCTATCACCAAGACTCCACTTAGAGTTGACAATGTCATTCAATCTTATATAGAAGTCCATGAAAGTTTCACTTTCTTCCATACGTATTTCCTCAAATTTAGTTGTGAAGATTTGAACTTTAGATTTTTTGACAATTGTTGTTCCCTCGTGTGTCATTTCTAAAATATCTTAGGCTTGCTTTACAGTATCACGGGATATAATTCTCTTGAATTTATCGGGTGATAATGCACAAGTGATTGCATTTAGAGCATTTGCAATCGCACTACTCTCACTTTTCTGAAGAGTGGTCCAAGAGAAATAAGGTGTGACTTTCATAGTTATGGATTTGTCGGTACCAGTTACTTTAGTGTTAGGAGGGGTCTAATTAGTTACTGTGGCTTGCCAAACACTCTCATCCATGGATTTTAAGAAAATTCTCATCTTGACTTTCTAATAAGCATAATTAGAGCCATCAAATGGTGGAGGCCAAGTGACTGAAAGACTATTAAAATTTAAAATCTTACAAAGCTTAGATCGATTAGCTCAGGAAACCAATCCAAAATAAATAATAATTAAAATGATCTATTAGGCTCTGATACCACTTGAAAAGGCCGAGCTAAGAGTCCTGGGGGGAGGGGGGTGAATAAGACTATGCCAAATTAAAAATTTAATAGCGAAATTTAAACAAATATAAATAAAAGATAGCAATTAAACAATCCACAATGTAGAAATGTAAAACAACCTCAAGTGTACAAGTATTAAGAGGTTGATACAGATGTTGTTCTAAGGACAACCTTACACCAAAAACCGATGGCTTATGGTAGGACAACCTGATTCCTAGAACGGTTCGTGTATCAAAATCTCAAACTGATATAGAGGAATAAAGAAATAAATAGTAAAGGAAATAACTAAGCTATTACAACATTCCCACACTTGCATAAAAGAAATTATAACATTTCCATAAATGCATAAAGGGAAATTACAACATCCACAAAATGAAATATTCAATCAATCACCACAAGACTAGAAATTATAGTGATTCGCTTGTGTGTACATCAACTGTTTAGAAAAATAACCACACAACTACTCCACTCCTAATATCCTCATACAGTGGATATTAGCGTTCACTATGAAAATAGGTTTTTCAAGGTTCACTAAAACCCTTACAATTGTGTCTTTCAAGTGGGCTTACACAATTTAAAAACCCCACACTCTGAGTTTTCTGGATCTCGTTAGATAAACCAAAACAGAGATTTTCCTGGCAGAATCTCAAAAACCAAAATAGAAATTTATAGAAAAGTAAATAGACTTATCTGGATATTCTCCTTTGATGTAGCCCGGTAGAACCAAATCGGAGTAGAAGTTCAACGTAGAAGTTCAATGTCCACACTCAATTATGAAATGGTTCTAGGTTCTAAATAGATTTTAAATTAAATCACCTTGGGCTAACTTGATTTGATTTTGATTTCAAGAAATGGGAATACTTCAATCCCTCTTTCAATTATAATTGGAATGCAGAATACAAAATCAAATAAAAAAAGCTAATTAAAGAGAATATGAAATAAGAACTAAATGGCTTAAGAATATCACTAACTTATCTCTCAGAGTGGTGTATTGATTTTGCTTAAATTAGATATCAAACTCTAAAATTCGTGCTGTATTTATAAGTGCAGAAATCGCATCTTCGACTGGTCTTGAGGTCGGCATGGCTGGTCGAAGGACCAACAAACTTTTGAAAATTTAGGCGTGATAAGATCAAGCCGTTCCACGACTGGTCGAAGGACCTGCTCGACCAGTCGAGTGGCCTCCACGACCGGTCAAGTCCTGTCCACGACTAGTCGTGTGGAACTCAAATTAGTTGCTGGACTTTGAGTTGAGTATTTTTCACACGACCGGTCAAGCAGTCTCCAGGACTGGTCGAGGCTTTAACAAAAAATCCTGAAAATAAGTAACAACCTTAGGACTAGTCGAGGATTTCTTGGACTGGTCGAGCCAGTGTTAGGACTAGTTGAATTTAGTCTAAGACTAGTCGAAAAATAAACTATGCACTCATAAAATGACTTAATTAAATTATGTATTCAAAATGCCATATCCTATGGTCAATCTAAGGTCATTCATACCTTATACATGATGTATGAACATTGAAACTTCTTTCGCTTCAGTTGATAATCGTTTTTTGAAGTTCACAAAGCTTGAGATGATAAAGCTTGAACTTGAGACTTTTAAAGCTTGAATATGACTAACATTGAAGCTTGAGATTGAGATTCAAAGTAAAGACTTTGTCTTGACTTGGATGAAGCATTTAAAACTTGAACTTTGAAGCTTGAAAGATTGAATTCACACTTGGTGTTGTACTTGAACATGAACATGTAATCTTGCATTTGAAGTTCTTGAAGTAAAGACCTTTGATCTTGTACATGAGATGAAATGCCTTGAATTTGTAGATGAGCTCCACAAGATAGAGATTCCAAGAGGTTTTCCAAGAGGTTTTGACAATACAAAATTTGACAATAATAGGAGCTAGAAAACATAGAACTTATAACCCTCATACCTCTCTCCTTAGAGGTAAAATTTAGACTATTTTGTGTTCATTTGAATGGTAACTTGACAAGCTTTAAAATGGGACTGGAATTGGCTAATTCGGAGACCGATCGATGTCTCAAATCTTTCAACATTGCGCGATCCAATGTAGATGCTTATAACTGCATCGATTAAAGTCGGATTGGGTCGATTTTGGTCAACTGAAAGGTACTTTAGTGCTCTTTCATTGCTGAATGGAATCGTCCTATTCCGAGACCAATTGGGGCTTCCATAGGTGGGATCACAGAACTCGGTCTTGAATTTTTCCTTCATCTCCTTGTCCAATAGTAACCCTCATAATTCACTCTTCAGAGGTCGAATTTAGACTATTTTGAGCTCACTGGTATGGTAACTTGCTAAGCTTCTAAGTGGGACCAGAAATGGCTAATTTGGAGACTTTGATATCCCAAAAACACATTAGAACTCTTCGATCGTCATTTTTTCAATATGGATTGCTAATATTTCCAAATCAAGTGATCCAATGGATATACGCTCATAAATGCCTTGTTTGATGTCAGATTGGGTTGATTTTTGGTCATCTAAAAGGCACTTTAGTGCTCTTTAATTCCTGACTGGAATCGTTGTATTCCGAGACCATTTGGACATCCATAAGTGAGATCACAGTCGTCAGTCTTAAATTTTTCCTTCATCTCGATGTCCAATAGTAACCCTTATAACTCACTCTTCAGAGGTCAAATTTAGACTATTTTGAGCTCATTGCAATGGTAACTTGACAAGCTTCCAAATGGGACTAGAATTGGCTAATTTGGAGACTGTTCGATATCCAAAAAGCACGTTGGAACTCTTCGATCGTCTTTTTTCAATATCGATTGTAAATCTTTCCAAATTGCTCGATCCAATGGAGACACTTATAAATCCATCGTTTGATGTCGGATTGGGTTGATTTTTGGTCATCTGAAAGGTACTTGAGCGCTCTTTCATTCCTGATTGGAATCAGCCTATTTTGTAACCATTTGGGCATCCATAAGTGGGATTGCAGTTGTCGGTCCTGAATTTTTCCTTCATCTCTAGGTCTAATAGTAACCCTCATAACTCTCTCATCAAAGGTCGATTTTAGACTATTTTATGCTCATTGGAATGGTAACTTGACAAGCTTCCAAATGGGACAAGAATTGGCTACTTTGGAGACCGTTCGATATCCCAAAAGCACGTTGGAACTCTTCGATCGTCTTTTTTCAATATGGATAGTTAATCTTTCTAAATCCTGTGATCCAATGGAGTCGCTCATAACTCAATCATTTGATGTTTGATTGGGCCGACTTTTGGTAATCTAAATGGTACTTTAGTTTTCTTTCATTCCTGACTGGAATCATCGTATTTCGAGACCATTTGGGCACCCAAAAGTGGGATCATAGTCGTCGGTCTTGAATTTTTCCTTCATCTCCATGTCCAATAGCAACCCTCAGAACTCTCTCTTTAGAGGTTGAATTTAGACTATTTTAGGCTCATTTGAATGGTAAATTGACAAGCTTTTGGCTAATTCGGAGACTGTTCAATGACCCAAAGCGCGTTGGAACTCTTCAATCGTGTTTGTTCAATATGGATTGTAAATCTTTTCACATTGCGTGGTCCAATGGAGACGCTTATAACTCCATCATTTGTTGTCGGAATGGGCCAATTTTTGGTCATCTGAAAGGTACTTTAGTGCTCTTTCATTCCTGACTTTTATCGTCCTATTCCGAGACCATTTGGGCATCCATAAGTGGGATCGCAGAACACGGTCCCGAATTTTTCCTTCATCTCCTTGTCCAAAAGCAACCCTGATAACTTTTCTTCAGAGGTCAAATTTAGACTATTTTCAGCTCATTGGAATGGTAACTTGACAAGCTTCCAAATGGGACCAGAATTAGCTAATTCGGAGCCCGTTCGATATCCCAAAATCACGTTGGAATTCTTCGATTGCCATTTTTCAATATGGATTGTTAATCTTTCCAAATCGCATAATCGAACGGAGACACGCTCATAACTCCCTCGTTTGTTGTCGGATTGGGTCAATTTTTGGTCATCTGAAAGGTACTTTTGTGCTGTTTCATTCCTAAACGGAATCATCGTATTCCGAGACCATTATGGCATCCATAAGTGGGATCGCAGTCGTCAGTCTTGAATTTTTCCTTCATCTCCATGTCCAGTAGTAACTCTCATAATTCTCTCTTTAGAGGTTGAATTTAGACTATTTTGAGCTCATTGGAATGGTAACTTGACAAGCTTCCAAATGGGACCAGAATTGGCTAATTCAGAGACCGTTTGATATCCCAAAAGCACGTTGGAATTCTTTGATCGTCATTTTTCAATATGGATTGTTAATCTTTCCAAATCGCGTAATCCAATGGAGACACGCTCATAACTCCCTCATTTGTTATCAGATTGGGTCAATTTTTGGTCATCTGAAAGGTACTTTTGTACTCTTAACTGGAATCATCATATTCCAAGACCATTAGGGCATCTATAAGTGGGATCGCAGTCATTGGTCCTGAATTTTTCCTTCATCTTCATGTCCAATAGTAACTCTCATAACTCTCTCTTCAGAGGTTGAATTTAGACTATTTCGTGCTCATTGGAATGGTAACGTGACAAGCTACCAAATGGGACCAGAATTGGCTAATTCGAAGACCGTTAGATATCCCAAAAGCACGTTGGAACTCTTCTATCATCATTTTTCAATATGGATTGCTAATCTTTCCAAATCGCGTGATCCAACAAAAACATGATCATAATAACAACATTTGAAGTGAGATTGGGTCAATTTTTAGTCATCTGAAAGGTACTTTAGTGCTCTTTCATTCCCGACAGGAATCGTCCTATTCTGAGACTATTTAGGCATCCATAAGTGGGTTCGCAGAACTTGGTCCTAAAATTTTCCTTCATCTCCTTGTCCAATAGTTACCCTCATAACTCTCTCTTTAGAGGTCAAATTTAGACTATTTTGAGCTCATTGGAATGGTAGCTTGCCTAGCTTCTAAATGGGACCAGAATTGTCTAATTCGAAGACCATTCAATATCCCAAAAGCATGTTGGAATTCTTCAATCGTCATTTTTCAATATGGATTGTTAATCTTTCCAAATCACGCGATCCAACGGGAACACGCTCATAACTCCCTCGTTTGATGTCGGATTGGGTCAATTTTTGGTCATCTGAAAGGTACTTTAGTGATCTTTCATTCCTGAATGGAATCGTTGTATTCTTAGACCATTAGGGCATCCATAAGTGGGATCGCAGTCGTTGGTCTTGAATTTTTCCTTTGTCTCCTTGTCCAATAGTAACCCTCATCACTCTCTCTTTAGAGGTCGAATTTAGACTATTTTGTGCTCATTGGAATGGTAACTTGACAAGCTTGCAAATGGGACAAGAATTAGCTAATTCGGAGACCGTTCGATATCCCAAAACTATGTTGGAACTCTTCGATCGTCTTTATTTAATATGGATTTTAATCCTTCCAAATCACGTGATCCAACGGAGACGCTCATAACTCGATTGTTTGATGTCAAATTAGGTCGATTTTTGGTCATTTGAAAGGTACTTTAGTGCTCTTTCATTCCTGAATTGGATTGTTGTTGTTTCTACAAGAGACAAATGCATTCGATTTGGTGGAATTCAATGATAACAAAGAAAGAATGAGAGAACAATGATCACAAGATATCTATACATCTTGAATTCATTTAAATCCTCGCATTTTCCTTGATTCTTAAAACAGAGTACAATCAATCAACGCAATGAATGAATGAGAAGAATGTCTAATGGCGATTTTGACAGCATTTCGACGCTTTTGATGTTAATCACAAAGGCGGATGGGTTGTGTGGACTTGACTCTTGATGAGATTTGAAGCCTTTGATTTGATGCAATAGGTTCTGATCATCTTTCTAGTCGTATGAACGGACTTTCTTTCTCTTGGAACTCTTTCTCTATGCTTCACATTTCTCTCTCCTCTGTGAGCTCCTTGAAGCTCTCCAATTTCAATTTTTCCTAACTCCTTCTTGCTTCTCTCTCTCACTACCCTGTCCAAACGGAGATAGGAGAGATATTTATAGACATTCAATAGGTGTGAAGGTCATCAAGGCATCCATTAAGACATGAAAAGCCTTGCATTAAGACAGCCTCCACATAAAGTGGCGCATGAGGCTTCCTCTTGGACATGCCTCCTCACAAAGTGGCGCATGGGGGCTTCCTCTTGGACATGTCTCCACACAGGCGCATGGGGCTTCTTTGCAGAAATGGTTGCATGTAGTCGCACAAAGAGGTTCTCTACAGAAGTGGTTGTACGTAGTTGCACAAAGAGGTTCTCTACAGAAGTGGTTGCGCGTAGCCGCACAAAGAACTTCTTCCAGATAGACTTCCACACTAAGTGGTGTAGGAAGGCTCTTCTCTAGGACAAGAAAAGCCTTATATTAAGGCAAAGAAGAGAGAGAAGTGGCACATGGGGCTTCCATGAAGACAAGAAAAGCCTTGCATTAAGATAGCCTCCACACAAAGTTGCGCATGGTCTCTCTCCCTCTTTCCATTGATTGGGGTCGCGCAAACCTTCTCTCCCTCTCTTTTCCATTGCGTGGGGACGCGGAAACCCTCTTTCCCTCTCTTTTCCATTGCGCGGGGTTGCGCAAACTCCCTCTCTCTCTCTCTCATCTTCCTTCCATCTTGTCTTCCAACCCCCTAAAGGAGGAGTGGAGAGGGGTATTTATAGGCCTCCGAAGCTCCCTACTCCTTAAATAGTGGTGATCACCACCACTTCTCCCATCATACAAAATAACACACAACCCTTCTTAAATAGTGGTGATCACCACCACTTCTCCCTTAACACAATTCTCCTTCCTTCCTTAAGACAAGACTTCCAATGCACCTCCTCTCCTTACCAGATGACGTCCATGCACTCTTCCATATTAGATGACACCCATCCATTCTTCCATATCAGATGATGCCTGTCTATTCTTCCATATCAGATGATGCCCATCCATTCTTCCATATCAAAATGTGGAGCGTACAACCTCTTCAATCAAGGAGCGACGCTTCAGAAAGCTTCTATACTACTGAATATTTTTTCTGCCTCAACACTCGTATTCTGAGACCATTTGGGCATCCATAAGTGGGAACAGAGTCGTCGGTCCTGAATTTTTCCTTCATCTCCTTATCCAATAGTAATCCTCATAACTCTCTCTTCAGAGGTCGAATTTAGACTATTTTCAGCTCATTCGAATGGCAAGTTGACAAGCTTCCAAATGGACCAGAATTGGCTAATTCGGAGACTGTTCAATATCCCAAAAGCACGTTGGAACTCTTTGATCGTCTTTTTTCAATATCGATTGTAAATCTTTCCAAATCACTCGATCCAATGGGGATGCTCATAACTCCATCGTTTTATGTCCGATTGGGTCGATTTTTAGTCATCTAAAAGGTACTTTAGTGCTCTTTCACTCCTGAATGGAATCATCATATTCCAAGACCATTTAGGCATCCATAAGTGGGATCGCATTCGTCGGTCCTGAATTTTTCATTCATCTCCTTATCCAATAGTAACCCTCATAACTCTCTCTTCAGAGGTTGAATTTAGACTATTTTGAGCTCATTGGAATGGTAACTTGACAAGCTTCTAAATGGGACCAGAATTGGCTAATTCGTAGACTGTTCAATATCCCAAAAACACGGTGGAATTGTTTGATTGTCTTTTTTCAATATGGATTGTAAATCTTTTCAAATTGCACGATCTAACAGAGATGCTCATAACTCCATTGTTTGATGTCGAATTGCGTCGATTTTTGGTCATCTGAAAGGTACTTTAGTGGTCTTTCATTCCTAACTAGAATCGGCCTATCCGGAGACCATTTGGGCATCCATAAGTGGGATCACAATCATCGGTCCAGAATTTCTCCTTCATCTCCTTATCCAATAGTAACCCATAGAACTCTCTTCAGAGGTCAAATTTAGACTATTTTGAGCTCATTGGATTGGTAACTTAACAATCTTCCAAATGGGACCAAAATTGTCTAATTTGGGGGCCGTTCAATATCCGAAAAGCACGTTGGAACTCTTCGCTCGACATTTTTCAATATGAATTGTTAATCTTTCTAAATCACGCATTTCAATGGAGACATGCCATAACTCCCTCATTTGATGTCGGATTGGGTCGATTTTTGGTCATTTGAAAGGTAATTTAGTGCTCTTTCATTCTAGACTGGAATCGTCGTATTTCAAGACCATTAGGGGATCCAAAAGTGGGATCGCAGTCGTTGGTCCTAAAATTTTCCTTCATCTCCATGTCCAATAGTAAACCTCATAACTCTCTCTTCAAATGTCAAATTTAGACTATTTTGAGCTCATTGAAATGGTAACTTGACAAGCTTCCAAATGGGACCAGAATTGGCTAATTCGGAGACCGTTCGATATCCCAAATGCTTATTGGAACTCTTTGATTGTCTTTTTTAAATATGGATTGTAAATCTTTCTAAATCGTGCGATCCAATGAAGACTCTCACAACTCAATCATTTGATGTCAGATTAGGTTGATTTTTGGTAATCTGAATGGTACTTTAGTGCCCTTTCATTACTAAAAGGAATCTCCGAGACCATTTGGGCATCCATAAGTGGGATCGCAATTGTCTGTCCTGAATTTTTCTTTCATCTCCATGTCCAAAAGTAACCCTCATAACTGTAACGCCCTGAAATTCGGGGGTCGAGCATAACTCGGCTCCCAAGTTCCAAAACATCACTTATGCAACACATTTAATGATAGATGTATGTTGACTGTATTAGTGCATAAAACATGGAATAGATTAAGTCAAAACACAGATATGATTCAGGGATAAGTGAATAAAGCAAGCGGAAGACTTATAGTAAAATGTGTACAAGTGTAAGTCCCTGAATTACATATACAAGCCAGATCATATGGAAGTGTTATTTAACAAAATTATAAGTATCAATTACATCATTTCAGTTCCCAAAATAATCCCAGAGATCCCGCACATCAGACCGAGGCTCGCTAGAACCCGTCTGAAAACTGCATATAGGAGAAGGCAGCCTCGTCGTCATCCAGCTCCCGCTCTGCCTCAGACGTCGCATCCACATCTGCAACATCAGGGCCTAAGACAGTCTGGTGGGTGTTTAACACCGCCCCAGAACGTGGGAGTGAGTATCAACTCAGTGGAACAATAAGGCACTGGTTAACATGTTATCAGTTCAATCAAACAGTAATGATAAAGCAGGACAATTAAATAAATCCTAAGTACTCTTGTTAATGCAAGGATGTATGCAATATGATGCGTGCCCTCACGCGTACACCCTCAGCGTCTTCATCTTACGTTACGCATGACATCGCCTCAAAGTGCGCCACATCTACAAAGCACATGCAAATGCGGTGCATGGATATGATTACCAAGTTGTTATTAGTCCATTTCACACAGCAGGATTGGGAAGCTAAGATACCTTCCTCATATCGACATCCAAACAGTGATCCATACTAGGGTCGTCAGTCCTAGACATCTCATACGATCATACATTTGAGGTCATAGCAAAGGGCTCATCACCAATCAATGCACGTCTTTCATGCCCTTACTACCACAGATCAGCTCGTCACCTCCTTGTGGTATCCAGGTATGCTCGAGGTCACTACAAAGGGCTCGTCACCAATCAATGTAGGCCCACAGCACGAATATAGTGTCCCATACCACCATAATCGGCTCACGAGTTTAATTGCTCATTGGTCACTACGGGGAGGCTCGTCACCCCAGCGTAGGCCGACAGCTCGACCACGGTGTCCCATACCACCATGTCCGGCTCATGAGTCTTAGCGGATCAAGTACCATAGTTAATAGGATTTCACTGGTAAGTTCGGTACCCTAGATTCAAGCAATAACGTCCATACAAGGTAAACATATATTGGATAATCGGGTTACTTGACGAACTCGACTAGCGCGAGCGCACGTTGAATTGAACGACATAGAATGCGGAAACACTCCGCGTGGCCAAACCACTGCCGACAACTCTAATACGACTCGGGTTCGTCTAACACGTCCTACGTGGCGAAAGCAATCTCAACCACGAATATAGGGTCAATTACCGATTTCCTGGACTAAGGCATAGTCCCAAACACCTTACGCTACTACAGATACTCATATGGAATGTAAAACAGTAATGGAACGACAACTCAAATCATGGTACATACGCATCTGAAGAATATCAACTTAACATAAATGTAAGCATAGGTAATGCTTGAATTGAAATAACTTGGAATATAACTGCATAAAGGAAATCATGCACATCAATAGGAGTATTGAGAATCACCTCTCAACACCCACGATTAGTGTAATAAGTTACACTTTAGATCATTCATGCATTTCTACGAACACTTAGCATACATGGAACAACATACATGACGTATGTTGAAATACATGCACTTAGACAATTCCTTTCACCAAGGAGTTGTCATACATGCATGTAGCATACATACATGACAAATAATTATGGCAAACACAAGTGCATAATTTATACGTATACGGTACTTTATAAATACACATAGAATATACAAATCTCCATATAGCACATGCATATCAGGAAAGCAATGTGAACACAACATTTGGCATGTGAAATCTCATCCATAACAAGAATAAATCATTGACTAGCGTTGAAAGCCTTGAAAACCATAACTTATACACTTAAAGTCCACACCTTAAGCGAAGAAAGAACCACCGAACTAATTTAGACGAGTTGTCTTCGTCAACGGCGTTAGAATACCCTAAAACAAGGATAGAAATAAGATACAACAACACCAAAACTAATCTAAGCTCTAACACAGGTTAGGGTTAGGTTAACTTGCCCCAAAAGAAACTCAGAACCGTCGGAAGAACGATTCAAAGTGAAGGTTCAAAGATAAAGAAGAATAAGGAAGAAACCAAGATGATTCACCAACTTATCTCTCTCACTTTCTCTCTCTTTTCCACTCTCTTTCCAAGTTAGGGTTAGAGAAAATTCGTATGGAAAAGAGGGCTAGGGTTTAAGGGCTATAAATAGGCCTATTCTTGATGAAAATAACCCTAGGGACAAGGTATACTTAGGTTATAACCAAAGTAAGCCTCACTCGATCAACGAAGCACTTCTGGTGGACCTATAACCACGAAAGGTCGGACTTAAGCTCACTGACCATGGATCTAGGTCAGGCTGAGTTTTCATACCGACCGGCTCTTCAGATCAGCCGTGGCGGACCACACTCAAATCAACAGTCACGGAATCTCGATCAGGTCCACAAGCACTAGGATATGCCTGAGCCAACCATCTTGATCAGAGGGTGAAATCGGGTTAGAATCCAATGGTCAGAATGCTTAAAATCGTCGCGCAAGCGACAGGACTCAGATTTCATAAAAGCTTAATAAATTCCAACCGTTCTCATACTCTTCACTCCGAGCTCAAACAAATCGACCCAGAACATCACATGGACTTGATTTTCGAGGTGATAGTCAAGCCCAACTCGGTGACCGCAATAGCCTAAGATCATCGCCATCGGACTTTCGACGCGCGGTCCAGGTCCGATCCAGATCTTCTAAAAATTCCCCAGAACAACTGGATTTAGCGATGGATCCCAGATTTCAGAGTAACGTAGCGCTCACTAATCTACACGTTTAGAGCCATGCAGATACAATTTAAAGTGATTGATGCGAAATTCACAAGCAATCGAGTAAAGCGCTAATTACCTCAAAACAACTACTTAAGGAAAGATTAGCACAAAAATTCCAAGGTCGTTACAATCCACCCCCCTTAAAGAAAATTTCGTCCTCGAAATTCATACCTTCATATAATCCTCAAGGATCAGAGGGTAGGTCTTTCTGACCTCAGCTTCAGATTCCCAAGTAGCCTCTTCCACACCATGATGCGTCCATAGCACCTTCACAAGAGGGATAACCTTGCTACGCAATACCTGCTCCTTCCTGTCGAGAATACGCGTCGGTCGCAGTACATAAGTGGCATCCTCACTCAACTGCACTTGCTCCCAACTGATAATATGCGAAGGATCAGGAACGTACTTCTTCAGCATAGAAACATGAAATACGTTATGCACGCCCGCAAAAGGTGTGGGCAAAGCAAGGTGGTATGCTACCGCTCCCACTCGATCCAGAACTTGAAATGGACCAATAAATCTCGGCGTCAGCTTCCCCTTCTTACCAAACCGCAGAACTCCTTTCATAGGAGAGACCTTTAGAAAAACATGGTCTCCCACTACAAACTCAAGCGGTCGACGCCTCGTATCAGCATAATTCTTCTGCCTGCTCTGCTCTGTCAGAAGTCGACGTCGAATGATGTCAACCTTCTCTGAAGTCACCTGCACCAACTCTGGGCCAAGCAAACTACGCTCACCAATTTCTGCCCAACAATGTGGTGCTCTGCACGGGCGACCATATAACGCCTCATAGGGAACCATGCCGATACTCGCCTGGAAACTATTATTATACGCGAACTCTGCATACTGAAGACAATCATCCCAACTATCTTTGAAATCCAAAACACAAGCTCGCAACATATCCTTCAGGACTTGATTCACGCGCTCTGTCTGCCCATCTGTTTGCGGATGAAACGCGGTGCTGAACTTCAGTTTCACACCCATTGCTTCCTGGATACGAGTCCAGAAGATAGATGTAAAAAGCATGTCTCTATCAGACACAATCTCCAGGGGAACTCCGTGCAGACGCACTATCTCCTTGATATACAACCTAGCCAACTCGTCTGCAGAGTAAGTGACTCTGATTGGTAAGAAATGCGCCGACTTCGTTAATCGATCGATGATCACCCAAATAGAGTCAAATCCCTTCCTCGTCCTCGGTAACCTAGAAATAAAATCCATAGAGATGAAATCCCATTTCCATTCAGCTATGGGCATGGGCTGCAACAACCCAGGAGGTCGGTAATGCTCTGCCTTGACCTGCTGGCACGTGAGACAACGAGAAACAAATTCAGCAATTTGACCTTCATATTGTCTCACCAATAAGACCTCTTCATATCCTGATACATCTTCGTGCTACCTGGATGCATCGCAAGCTTAGAACTATGGGCTAACTCGAGAACCTCACGTCTCAAGTCAGGGATGTCAGGAACACATATCCGGCCACAAAAACGTAGGCCTCCATCAGAACTAACACTCCAGTCGGAGTTCTCATCTGTACCAACCCGCTGCCTCATCTTCACCAAAAGCTCATCATCTGCCTGAGCTGCAACGATCCTCTCGTCGATAACAGGCTGTACACGAATGTGTGCGATAACCTTATACGGCTCAACCACCGTAAGCTTCTGCTCAAAATCGCGCACGAACTCCAACATATCCCACTCTGCTATCATCAGCGGAGCCGCAAAATCAATAGCCTTCTTGCGACTCAACGCATCTGCCACAAGGTTCGCCTTGCCAGGATGGTAAGAAACATCGAACTTAAAGTCCTTCAATGTTTCCATCCACCTGCGCTGCCTCATATTCAAATCACGCTGCGTGAAGATATACTTATGGCTCTTGTGGTCGCAAAAGAGCTCGAACTCCTCACCATAGAGGTAATGTCTCCAAAGCTTTAATGCGAAGATGACAGCTGCTAATTCCAAGTTGTGCGTAGGGTAATTCTCTTCGTGTTTCCTCAACTGACGCGAAGCATAAGCAATCACCCTGTCCTTCTGCATAAGGACACAACCCAGACCAACGCGAGAGGCGTCAGTATATATAATGTACTTAACCCCTTGCTCTGGCAATACTAGCACAGGGGCGGACGTCAACTTATCCTTCAGTTCCTGAAAAGCTAACTCCGCCTGCTCACTCCAAGCAAACTTCAAATCCTTCCGTGTCAGCTGCGACAACGGTCTGGCAATCTTCGAGAAGTCCTGAATAAAGCGTCGATAATAGCCTGCAAGGCCCAGAAAACTCCTCACCTCAGTAACTGAACCAGGCTACTTCCAATCCTGCACTGCAGCTACCTTGGTAAGGTCGACGGCTATTCCTTCCTTGGACACCACATGTCCTAGGAACTTAACTTCCTCTCTCCAGAAATCACACTTCTTGAACTGTGCGAAGAGCTGATGCTTCCTAAGAGTATCCAAAACTGCTCTTAAGTGCTCCTCGTGCTCTGCCCGGCTCGCCGAATAAATCAAAATGTCATCAATGAAGACAATGACGAATCGAAACAGGAAAGGCTGAAACACCCTGTTCATCAGATCCATGAACATGGCCGGTGCGTTCGTCAGACGGAACGACATCACAAGGAACTCATAATGACCAAAGCTGGTCCTAAAAGCGGTCTTCTTCACGTCTCCATCCTTGACGCGCAACTGATGATACCCTGACTGCAGATCAACCTTCGAAAAGTACCGTGCTCCCTTCAATTGATCAAACAGATCATCAATCCTGGGCAAAGGGTACTTATTCTTCACAGTTACCAGATTCAACCTGCGATAATCAATACACAATCGCAAGGAACCATCCTTCTTCTTCACAAACAGAACAGGTGCTCCATAAGGAGACACACTGGGCCGAATAAAACCCAATTCTAGCAAACCATCTATCTGCTTCCTCAACTCTTCCATTTCACTCGGAGGCATACGATAGGTGGGTAAAGAAATGGGCACCGCACCAGGCATAAGATCGATAGCAAAATCAATCTTACGCTGAGGAGGTAATCCAGGAATCAACTCAAACACATCTTCAAACTCCTGAATTACCGGCATACTAACCAACGCCGATTCGGCCAAACTCTCCAACAGAGAAGAATAAAAATCAATACGAAGAGGGTAACTGACCTAAACTGGGAAAGTAACAGTCTCGCCCTCAGGTCCATGGATTGTCACTGATCTCGCTTCACAATCAATCTCAGCTCGCATCCTCGTGAGCCAATCCATACCCATAATAACATCGTAGTGATAAAGCGGTGCGACTAACAAATCAACACGGATCGGTCCACTTCCCAGATTGACCAAACAATCCATACAACGCTTGCCCAAAGCAGAGGACATCCCCGTAGTGGTAGTAAGCATCACTCCTTGCATAGGAACAGATCTCAAACCCAAACACCTAACTGCCGCATAAGAAATAAGAGAAGTAGTGGACCCTGTATCTACTAACACAGAAACGGGAATACCTTCAATATGCGCTGTCACCTCAAAGGACCTCGGCACCAAGTCAGACATAGGTGCTTCAGCTGAAAGCGCATGAACACGAGCCTGCTGTTGACGATTCGGCGGAGGAACCATGGGCCGCTGAGGTGGCCTGAAACCAGGAACTGCAAGTCTGAAGGATGGATGAGCTGGCGCTGATCGAAGAGGAGGAGGAGAAATAACCTGAGGCATCGGATGGCTAACCCTCTGCGGTGGAGTAAAACCACCTGCTCGCATACGAGAGAAGCAGAAACGGTCCAAGTGCCCCACCTTCCCACAATAGGAACATCGAAGATCAGCTCTCATCTGCTGAGCGGGCGGTGCTGAACGCCTAGGAGGAGAATCAACTCGCGGCCTCTTACTGAGGAAAGGTGCACCCTGGAAATTCGGTTGTGGCCTAGGAACCATCGGTGCTCGCATGCGGGACGCTCTATCTCCGTCCTGCTCTGCTAGCAAGGACATGCTCACCTGCTCCGCATAAGAAGAAATGCTAGCACAGCAAATCTTCAATCGGATCTCAGGTCTCAGTCCCTCAGAGAAACGCCGCATCCTCATCGGCTGATCACCCAGGATCAAAGGAACATACCGCCCCAACTCAGTAAACCGGTTCTCATACTCTGTAACCGACAACCCTCCCTGGCAGAGGCGAAGGAACTCACTCTCCTTCTCGTGTCGGTACGTCACCGGGAAATACTTCTCGTGGAAGCGCGCCTCAAACGCCTGCCATGACCAAACAAAATCCTCCTTGACAGTGCGAAGCACACTGTCCCACCACAAACTGGCCCCCTTCTCAAACATGAAGGTGGCAAGCTCAACCTGCTCGACCTCAGAGCAGTGCAATGGTCTCAGCATCTTAGAGATGCGGTCAATCCAATACTCAGCCTCCTCAGGTCTATGAGAACACGCAAAAGTAGGAGGTCGCAAGCGCTGGAATCGCTCGAAAGTGCCGCTGGCACTGGCATTGGCACTAGCACTCCCAGATGGAGGCATAGGTGAAACAGGTGGAGTCACCCCTACTGACTGAGCAAAGATGCCAGCCATGGAAGAGAGGAACTCCTGCTGCTGCTGCTGCTGCTGAATCTACTGCTGCTGCATCAACAACATCATCTGCTCAAACCTATCAACAGGGGGAGTAGATGAAGGTGCACGGCTCGGCCCAGGAACCGAGGGCGTGACTGGAGGAGCCATCGGTGTCGACTCAACACCGGTCCGAGATGGACCCGCCTGGGGATCTGACTGGCTATCGCTCAAGGGAGGAACCCCAGCAAGCGACTCAATCAGAGAGAGACGGGCCGAAGTCTTCGAACCCTTAGGAGGCATCCCTACATTCAACAGAGGATGCAACCTGTCAGATTCTAAGTCACATAATCCATCCACACAACAACAACACAGCACAACTCCAAAGACAAACAACATGCATTCCATTAATCAAAATCGTTGTAATACAAGTAGTGCAACAATACATGAATCACGACTAGGAAAGCATGAAAACAATAACATCTAACACTTCAAACAACCACAACAACTACAACCACCACAAACAACTATAACAACTCCAACAACTCCAACTACAAGCCAAGAGCGGCTACACACAAAAAGAAAACACAAACAAAGCAAAAGACGGCCACGACGATGCTACTCATCGGAATCAGGAGATGGAGGCAGAGCACCCTTATCCTGCAAGCAACACAGGATAGACTTCAGAGTCTGAGACATCTTCTTAAACTTATGTTTAACAAGGCCTCGAAGATCAACCATATCTTGGCGCAAAATAGCCTGCCCTTCTTCAAGCCGTGTAAGACGGGCATCTCTGGCAATCCGCTCTGTGCCCCGCTCTGGCGCCACAAGACGAGAGCTATCACTCGAATCCTGTGCCTCATCTCCTTCCTCGTCTTGCTCTGTTTCTTCCTCAGACTCCGCACCACCTTCAGCATAACTCTCTTCATCACCGCCTCACCCTCTGAGGCAAGCCGACCAGAACCAACCTCCATCAGCTTAAGAGTCCTCAGATTGATATAACGAACAGGAACCGGCTTCTCAGCTCCAAGCCTATAGCCAAACTCATGTGCAATCCTACAAATGAGGTGGCCAAAGGGAAGCGACTCGGTCCTTCTACTCGAACGAGTGATGAGAATAATCTGGCGCAGGACGTACGTCGGCACACACAACTTCGCTTCCTGCCCCACCTAATATAGAAAATCCACCATCAGGCGCGTACACTCGCTGCGGTTGCTCCACCTTGGATATACATTGAACGTAAAGATGTGGTGAAGCAAATGGAAGTCGTCCGTCATGAAGGAAGCCAGAAGACTCCTATTCGGTTGCCATTCGACCAGACGACCACATAAGGATCGGGTGTGACGATCCCTCTCGCGGACACTGTCCACATTCTTCTCGCTGGCATGCACTTCACCAAGTGGCACCTTAAGGAGTCGGGATATCAAAGCAACATTGACAATACCCACTCGACTGCTACCAAAGGGAATCTTGAACTGTAGAGGCTCCAGCGAAGGCTCCAGAATGTTGGCATAGAAGGCCTGAACAGTGCTAGCATTCGCGCGATACTCGCCTTCAAACAAGGGACCCCAACCAGCCCCTTCTAGGCGCTCCAATAAGAAAAACTCACTAAAGAGCCGTGGGTCAACATGAGCCTCAAAAAGGACTCTACGCCCTTCATAGATTCCATGCGACAACTCCACCAACAAGGTCCTACTGACGGCAGCTCGAGGATCAAGGTCCCGCTTCGTTTGGAACTCGCGCGTGGCGGACGTGCTAGCGGCGGCACCTCTCGGCCTCCGAGCACGGGTTGGGCGGCTTGGCTCGGCTTCATCCATGGGCGCTCTCTTCTTCCCCATCAAGGAAAGAAGGGAAGAAATGTAAAAGATGGCCATCACAATCTCAAAGAGGGCCATGAGAAATGAGAGAAAGAGAGAAATAGGAAGATGGTGAAGCTTCCACACAACTATTAGCCAAATAGGGAAAGCAAGAGCTCAAATGAGAAGGAAAGGAAGAGAAATCAGCAATGGAAAGGAAGATTTGAAGATGGGGTGATGGGTTTGCATGAAAAATGGAGGAAGATGAAGATTGGGGAGAGATTTGAGAGGATTTGGAGAGGTTTTTAAAGAAAGGGAGAGCTTTGTGAAGGAAGTAGGTAAAAGAAAGGGATTAAAAGGTGGAACCGTGGAGAGGTGAGCCACATTAGACCTAGGGACGATCGGCCCGCGTCGGCCCGGCCCGCCAAGCCCGCTGACCGGCGATCCCTCGCCGAACCAGCGATGGCATCGCCGGTCTCTGGACATATCGGCGATGCCTTGCCATTTTGGCGAGGCCCTCCTGGTCCCCCTTGGTCCAAAACATGTGGTCCCCCCTGGGTCCCACAGAAAATGCCCCGATTGGCACCTTGCGTAGTTTGACGCCTATCGGGTCATTTTGACAGAAATCTGATTCAAATAACGATTTCTGGAAGGTTTAAAGGTGAAAAAAGAGAAGATAGACCGTCTAAAATCAATAATAGAGGGTCTAGAAAAGGTTTCGGGTCGCTGTGTGTGATCAGGTAGGAGTACAGACTCGATCTCGGTGAAGGTTTTCAGGAAACTTTCACCGATAGAAGCTACGGAGCACAAACACAAAAGCGATGATAGACCCACACCCAAATACACTAAAGTGGCGACAACGTGCGGTGTGTGGCCATAACCCAGGTCCGGTTTAATCCAGATCATGCTCTGATACCAACTTGTAACGCCCTGAAATTCGGGGGTCGAGCATAACTCGGCTCCTGAGTTCCAAAACATCACTTATGCAACACATTTAATGATAGATGTATGTTGACTATATTAGTGCATAAAATATGGAATAGATTAAGTCAAAACACAGATATGATTCAGGGATAAGTGAATAAAGCAAGCGGAAGACTTATAGTAAAATGTGTACAAGTGTAAGTCCCTGAATTACATATACAAGCCAGATTGTATGGAATGTTATTTAACAAAATTATAAGTATCAATTACATCATTTCAGTTCCCAAAATAATCCCAAAGATCCCGCACATCAGACCGAGGCTCGCTAGAACCCGTCTGAAAACTGCGTATAGGAGAAGGCAGCCTCGTCGTCATCCAGCTCCCGCTCTGCCTCAGACGTCGCATCCACATCTGTAACATCAGGGCCTAAGACAGAGTCTGGTGGGTGTTTAATACCGCCCCAGAACGTGGGAGTGAGTGATCAACTCAGTGGAATAATAAGGCACTGGTTAACATGTTATCAGTTCAATCAAGCAGTAATGATAAAGCAGGACAATTAAATAAATCCTAAGTACTCTTGTTAATGCAAGGATGTATGCAATATGATGCGTGCCCTCACGCGTACACCCTCAGCGTCTTCATCTTACGTTACACATGACATCGCCTCAAAGTGCACCACATCTACAAAGCACATGCAAATGCGGTGCATGGATATGATTACCAAGTTGTTATTAGTCCATTTCACACAGCAGGATTGGGACGCTAAGATACCTTCCTCATATCGACATCTAAACAGTGATCCATACTAGGGTCGTCAGTCCTAGACATCTCATACGATCATACATTTGAGGTCGTAGCAAAAGGCTCGTCACCAATCAATGCACGCCTTTCATGCCCTTACTACCACAGATCGGCTCGTCACCTCCTTGCGGTATCCAGGTATGCTCGAGGTCACTACAAAGGGCTCGTCACCAATCAATGTAGGCCCACAGCACGAATATAGTGTCCCATACCACCATAATCGGGTCACGAGTTTAATTACTCATTAGTCACTACGGGGAGGCTCGTCACCCCAGCGTAGGCCGACAGCTCGACCACGGTGTCCCATACCACCATGTCCGGCTCATGAGTCTTAGCGGATCAAGTACCATAGTTAATAGGATTTCACTGGTAAGTTCGGTACCCTAGATTCAAGTAATAACGTCCATACATGGTAAACATACATTGGACAATCGGGTTACTTGACGAACTCGACTAGCGCGAGCGCACGTTGAATTGAATGACATAGAGTGCGCAAACACTCCGCGTGGCCAAACCACTGTCGACAACTCTAATATGACTCGAGTTCGTCTAACACGTCCTACGTGGCGAAAGCAATCTCAACCACGAATATAGGGTCAATTACCGATTTTCTGGACTAAGGCATAGTCCCAAACACCTTACGCTACTACAGATACTCATATGGAATGTAAAACAGTAATGGAACAACAACTCAAATCATGGTACATACGCATCTGAAGAATATCAACTTAACATAAATGTAAGCATAGGTAATGCTTGAATTGAAATAACTTGGAATATAACTGCATAAAGGAAATCATGCGCATCAATAGGAGTATTGAGAATCACCTCTCAACGCCCACAATTAGTGTAATAAGTTACACTTTAGATCATTCATGCATTTCTACGAACACTTAGCATACATGGAACAACATACATGACGTATGTTGAAATACATGCACTTAGACAATTCCTTTCACCAAGGAGTTGTCATACATGCATCTAGCATACATACATGACAAATAATCATGGCAAACACAAGTGCATAATTTATACGTATACGGTACTTTATAAATACACATAGAATACACAAATCTCCATATAGCACATGTATATCAGGAAAGCAATGTGAACATAACATTTGGCATGTGAAATCTCATCCATAACAAGAATAAATCACTGACTGGAGTTGAAAGCCTTGAAAATCATAACCTATACACTTAAAGTGCGCACCTTAAGCGAAGAAAGAACCACCGAACTGATTTAGACGAGTTGTCTTCGTCAACGGCATTAAAATACCTTAAAACAAGGATAGAAATAAGATACAACAATACCAAAACTAATCTAAGCTCTAACACAGGTTAGGGTTAGGTTAACTTACCCCAAAAGGAACTCAGAACCGTCAGAAGAACGATTCAAAGAGAAGGTTCAAAGATAAAGAAGAACAAGGAAGAAACCAAGATGATTCACCAACTTATCTCTCTCACTTTCTCTCTCTTTTCCACTCTATTTCCAAGTTAGGGTTAGAGAAAATTCGTATGGAAAAGAGGGCTAGGGTTTAAGGACTATAAATAGGCCTATTCTTGATGAAAATAACCCTAGGGACAAGGTATACTTAGGTTATAATCAAAGTAAGCCTCACTCGATCCAACGAAGCACTTCTGGTGGACCTATAACCACGAAAGGTCGGACTTAAGCTCACTGACCATGGATCTAGGTCAGGCTGAGTTTTCATACCGACCGGCTCTTCAGATCAGCCGTGGCGTACCACACTCAAATCAACGGTCACGGAATCTCGATCAGGTCCACAAGCACTAGGATATGCCTGGGCCAACCATCTTGATCAGAGGGTGAAATCGGGTCAGAATCCAACAGTCAGAATGCTTAAAATCGTCGCGCAAGCGACACGACTCAGATTTCATAAAAGCTTAATAAATTCCAACCGTTCTCACACTCTTCACTCCGAGCTCAAACAAATCGACCCAGAACATCACATGGACTTGATTTTCGAGGTGATAGTCAAGCCTAGCTCGGTGACCGCAACAGCCTAAGATCATCGCTATCGGACTTTCGACGCGCGGTTCAGGTTCGATCCAGATCTTCCAAAAATTCCCCAGAACAACTGGATTTAGCGATGGATCCCAGATTTCAGAGTAACGTAGCGCTCACTAATCTACACGTTTAGAGCCATGCATATACAATTTAAAGTGATTGATGCGAAATTCACAAGCAATCGAGTAAAGCGCTAATTACCCCAAAACAACTACTTAAGGAAAGATTAGCACAAAAATTCCAAGGTCGTTACATTAACTCTCTCTCTTCAAAGGTTGAATTTAGACTATTTTGAGCTCATTAGAATGATAACTTGACAAGCTTCCAAATGGGACCAGAATTGGCTAATTCGGAGACCATTCAATATCCCAAAAGCACATTGGAAATCTTCGATTGTCATTTTTCAATATGGATTGTTAATCTTTCCAAATCGAGCGATCCAACAAAGATACGCTCATAAATCCCTCGTTTGATGTCAGATTGGGTTGATTTTTTGTCATTTGAAAGGTACTTTAGTGCTCTTTCATTCCTGACAGGAATCGTCGTATTCTGAGACTGTTTGGGCATTCATAAGTGGGATCGCAATCGCCGGTCCTGAATTTTTCCTTCATCTCCATGTCCAATGGTAACCCTCATAACTCTCTCTTCAAAGGTCGAATTTAGATTATTTTGAGCTCATTGGAATGGTAAGTTGACAAGCTTCCAAATTGGAACAGAATTGGCTAATTCGGAGACTGTTCGATATCCCAAAAGCAAGTTTGAACTCTTCGATCGTCTTTTTTCAATACGGATTGTAAATCTTTCCAAATAATGCCATCCAACGGAGATACTCATAACTCCTGCATTTAATGTTCGATTGGGTCAATTTTTGGTCATCTGAAAGGTACTTTAGTGCTCTTTCATTCCTAACTGGAATCGGCCTATTCCGAGACCATTTGTGCCTCCATAAGTGGGATCGCAGTCATTAGTCCTAAAATTTTCCTTCATTTGTCCAATAGTAAACCATGTAACTCTCTCTTCAGAAGTCGAATTGAGATTATTTTTCGCTCATTTAAATGGTAACTTGACAAGCTTTCAAATGGGACCGGAATTGGTTAATTCGGAGACCGTTTGATATCGAAAAAGCACGTTGGAACTCTTCAATCGTCTTTTTTCAATATGGATGGTAAATCTTTTCAAATCGCGCGATCTAATGGAGACGCTCATAACTGAATCGTTTGAGGTCAGATTAAGTCAATTTTTGGTCATCTTAAAGGTACTTTAATGATCTTTCAATCCTAAATGGAATCGTCGTATTCCGAGACCATTTTGCCATCCATAAGTGGGAACAGAATCGTCGGTCCTGAATTTTTCATTAATCTCCTTATCCAATAGTAACCCTCATAACTCTCTCTTCAGAGGTCAAATTTTGACTATTTTGAGCTCATTGGAATGGTAACTTGAGAAGCTTCCAAATGGGACCAGAATTGGCTAATTCAGAGACCGTTCAATATCCCAAAAGTACATTGGAACTCTTCTCTCGTCATTTTTCAATATGAATTGTTAATCTTTTCAAATCACGCGATCCAACGGAGACACGCTCACAACTCCCTCGTTTGATGTCGGATTAGGTCGATTTTAGGTCATCTGAAAGGTACTTTAGTGCTCTTTCATTCCTAATTGGAATTGTCCTATTTCGAGACCATTTGGGCATCCATAAGTGGGATCACAAAACTCGGTCTTGAATTTTTCCTTCATGTCCTTGTCCAATAGTAACCCTCATAACTCTCTCTTCAGATGTTGAATTTAGACTATTTTGAGCTCATTGGAATGGTAATTTGACAAGCTTCCAAATGGGACCAGAATTGGCTAATTCGGAGACCGTTCGATATCCCAAAAGCACGTTGGAATTCTTCGATTGTCATTTTTCAATATGGATTATTAATCTTTCCAAATCACGCAATCCAACAGAGACACGCTCATAACTCCCTTGTTTGATGTCGGATTGGGTTGATTTTTGGTTATCATAAAGGTACTTTAGTTCTCTTTCATTCCCGACCAGAATCGTCATATTCCGAGACCATTAGGGCATCCATAAGTGGGATCGCAGTCGTCAGTCCTGAATTTTTCCTTCATCTCCATGTCCAATAGTAACCCTTATAACTCTCCCTTCAAAGGTCGAATTTAGACTATTTCATGCTCATTGGAATGGTAACTTGACAAGCTTCCAAATGGGACCAGAATTGTCTAATTCAGAGACCGTTTGATATCGCAAAAGCATGTTGGAACTTTTCTATCTTCTTTTTTCAATATGGATTGCTAATCTTTCCAAATCTCGCGATCTAATGGAGACACGCTCATAACAACATCGTTTGATGTCAGATTGGGTGAATTTTTGGTCATCTGAAAAGTACTTTAGTGCTCTTTGATTCCTGACTGGAATCGTCCTATTTCGAGATCATTTGGGCATCCATAAGTGGGTTCGCAGAACTCGGTCCTGAATTTTTCCTTCAACTCCATGTCTAATTGTAACCCTCATAACTGTCTCTTCAGAGGTCAAATTTGGACTATTTTGAGCTCATTGGAATGGTAGCTTGCCAAGCTTCCAAATGGGAGCAGAAATGGCTAATTCAGAGACCATTCGATATACCAAAAGCATGTTGGAACTCTTCAATAGTCATTTTTCAATATGGATTGTTAATCTTTCCAAATCGAGCGATCAAATGGGGACACGCCCATAACTCCCTCGTTTGATGTCTGATTGGGTCAATTTTTGGTCATCTGAAAGGTACTTTAGTGCTCTTTCATTCCTGACTGGAATCATCGTATTTCGAGACCATTAGGGCATCTATAAGTGGGATCGAGTCGTTGGTCCTGAATTTTTCCTTTATCTCCATGTCTAATAGTAACCCTCATAACTCTCTCTTTAAAGGTCGAATTGAGACTATTTTTTGCTCATTGGAATGGTAACATGACAAGCTTGCAAATGGGACCAAAATTGGCTAATTTGGAGACTGTTAGATATCCCAAAAGCATGTTGGAACTCTTCGATCGTCTTTATTCCATATGGATTTTAATCTTTCCAAATAGCGTGATCCAACGGATACGCTCATAACTCGATCGTTTGATGTCAGATTGGGTTGATTTTTGGTCATCTAAAAGGTACTTTAGTTCTCTTTCATTCCTGAATTGAATCGTCGTTGCTTTGACAATAAACAAATGCATTTTATTTGGGGAAATTCAATGATAACAAAAAAAGAATGAGAGAACAATGATCATAAGATATATATACATTTTGAATTCATTTAAATCCTCGCATTTCCCTTAATTCTTAAAATAGAGTACAGTCAATTAATGCAATGAATGAATGAGAAGAAAGTCTAATGACAATTTTGACAGCATTTTGATGCTTTTGATGTTCATCGCAAAGGTGGATGGGTTGTGTGGACTTGAAGGCTCTTGAAGAGATTTGAAGCCTTTGATTTGGTCATGCGATAGGTTCTGATCATCTTTCCAGTCGTATGGACGAACTTTCTTTCTCCTGGAACTCTTTCTCTATGCTTCACATTTCTCTTTCCTCTGTGAGCTCCTTGAAGCTCTCCAATTTCTATCTTCTCTCACTCCTCCTTCTTGCTTCTCTCTCTCATTACCCTCTCTAAATGGAGATAGGGTAGAGATATATATAGACATTCAACAGGTGTGGGAGGTCATCAAGGCATCCATTAAGACATGAAAAGCCTTGCATTAAGACAACCTCCACACAAAGTGGCGCATGGGGGCTTCCTCTTAGACATGTCTCCACACAAAGTGGCGCATGGGGCTTCTTCGCAGAAATGGTTGCGTGTAGTCACGCAAAGAGGTTCTCTGTAGAAGTGGTTGTGCATAGTCGTGCAAAGAGGTTTTTTGCAGAAGTGGTTGTGTGTAGTTGCATAAAGACCTTCTTCCAGACAGACTTCCACACTAAGTGGCACAGGAAGGCTCTTCTCTAGGGCAAGAAAAGCCTTGTATTAAGACAAAGGAGAGAGAGAAGTGGCGCATGGGGCTTCCATTAAGACAAGAAAAGCCTTGCATTAAGACAACCTCTACACAAAGTGGCACATGGCCACTCTCCCTCTTTCTATTGTGCGAGGTCACGCAAACCTTCTCTCCCTCTCTTTTCCATTGTGCGGGGTCGCGCAAACCCTCTTTCCCTCACTTTTCCATTACGCGGGGTTGTGTAAACCCTTTCTCTCTCTCTCTCTCTCGTCTTCCTTCCTTCTTATCTTCCAACTCCCCAAATGAGGAGTGGAGAGGGGTATTTATAGGCCTCCCAAGCTCCCTACTCCTTAAATAGTGGTGATCACCACCACTTCCCCTTCATACAAAACAACACACAACCCTTCTTAAGTAGTGGTGATCACCACCACTTCTCCCTTAACACACAATCCTCCTTCCTTCCTTAAGACAAGACTTCCAATGCACCTCCTCTCCTTACCAGACGAAGCCCATGCACTCTTCCATATCAGATGACACCCATCCATTCTTCCATATCAGATGGTGCCCGTCCATTCTTCCATATTAGATGATTTCCATCCATTCTTCCATATCAAAATGTGGAGCGTACAACCTCTTTTATCATGGAGCGGCGCTTCAGGAAGCTTCTATACTACTGAATATTTTTTGTGCCTCAATAGTCGTATTTTGAGACCATTTGGGCATCCAAAAGTGGGAACAGAGTCATTGGTCTTGAATTTTTCCTTCATCTTCTTGTCCAATAGTAACCCATGTAACTCTTTTTGTAGAGCTCGAATTTAGACTATTTTGTGCTCATTAGAATGGTAACTTGACAAGCTTCTAAATGGGACCACATTTAGCTAATTCGGAGACTGTTCGATATCCCAAAAGCACGTTGGAACTCTTCGATCGTCATTTTCTCAATATGGATTGTTAGTCTTTTCAAATTGTGCGATCCAATGGAGATGCTCATAACTCCATCGTTTAATGTCCGATTGGGTCAATATTTGGTCATTTAAAAGGTACTTTAGTTCTTTTTCATTCCTAAATGAAATCGTCGTATTCCGATACCATTTGGGCATCCATAAGTGGGATCGTAGTCATTGGTCGTGAATTTTTCTTTCATCTCCTTATCCAATAGTAACCCTCATAACTCTCTCTTTAGAGGTCAAATTTAGACTATTTTAAGCTCATTGGAATGATAACTTGACAAGCTTCCAAATGGGAACAAAATTGGCTAATTCGGTGACCGTTTGATATCCCAAAAGCACGTTGGAACTCTACGATCGTCATTTTTCAATATGGATTGTTAATCTTTCCAAATCCCTAGATCCAATGGAGATGCTCATAACTCCATCGTTTGATGTTCGATTAGGTTAATTTTTGGTCATCTGAAAGGTACTTTAGTGCTCTTTCATTCATGAATGGAATCGTTGTATTCCTACACCTTTTAGATATCCATAAGAGGGATCGCTGTCGTCGGTCTTGAATTTTTGCTTCTTATCCTTATCCAATAGTAACCCTTATAACTCTCTCTTCAGAGGTCAAATTTAGACTATTTTGAGCTCATTGGAATGGTAACTTGACAAGCTTAAAAAAGGGACCATAATTGGCTAATTTGGAGACCATTCGATATCCTAAATGCACGTTGGAACTCTTCGATCGTATTTTTTCAATATGGATTGTAAATCTTTCCAAATCACGTGATCTAATGGAGATGCTCATAACTCAATCATTTGATGTCAGATTGGGTCAATTTTTTGTCATCTGAAAGGTACGTTAGTGCTCTTTCCTTCCTAAATGGAATCGTCGTATTCCGAGACCATTTGGGCATCCAAAAGTGGGAACAGAGTCGTCGATCCTAAAATTTTCCTTCATCTCCTTATCCAATAGTAACTCTCATAACCCTCTTTTCTGAGGTCAAATTTAGACTATTTTGAGCTCATTGGAATTGTAACTTGACAAGCTTCCAAATGGGACTAGAATTGGCTAATTCGGAGACTGTTCGATATCCCAAAAACATGTTGGAACTCTTCGATCGTCTTTTTTCAATATGGATTGTAAATCTTTCTAAATCACGCGATCCAACAGAGATGCTCATAACTCCATCATTTGATGTCGAATTGGGTCAAATTTTGGTCATCTGAAAGGTACTTTAGTGCTTTTTCATTCCTAACTGGAATCAGCCTATCCAGAGACCATTTGGGCATCCATAAGTGGGATCACATTCATTGGTCCTGAATTTTTCCTTCATCTCCTTGTCCAATAGTAACCCATATATCTCTCTCTTCAGAGGTTAAATTTAGACTGTTTTATGCTCGTTAGAATGGTAACTTGACAAGCTTCCAAATGGGACCATAATTGGCTAATTCGGAGACCATTTGATATCTGAAAAGCATGTAGAACTCTTCGCTCATCATTTTTCGATATGGATTGTTAATCTTTCTAAATCGCGCGATCCAATGGAGACACGCTCATAACTCCCATGTTTGATGTCGGATTGGGTCAATTGTTGGTCGTTTGAAAGGTAATTTAGTGCTCTTTCATTCTTGATTGGAATCCTCATATTCCGAGACCATTAGTAACCCACATAACTCTCCTTGTCCAATAGTAACCCACATAACTCTCTCTTCAGAGGTCGAATTTAGACTATTTTGAGCTCATTAGAATGGTGACTTGACAAACTTCCAAATGGGACCGGAATTGGCTAATTCGATGACCGTTCGATATCCCAAAAGCACGTTGGAACTCTTCGATCGTCATTTTTCAATACGGATTGTGAATCTTTCCTAATTGCTCGATCCAACGGAGATGCTCATAACTCCGTCATTTTTTGTCCGATTGGTTCAATTTTTAGTCATTTGAAAGGTACCTTAGTGCACTTTCACTCCTGAATGAAATCATCGTATTCCGAGACCATTTGGGCATCTATAAGTGGGATAGAAAATTTTCCTTCATCTCCTTATCCAATAGTAACCCTCATAACTCTCTCTTCAAAGGTCGAATTTAGACTATTTTGAGCTCATTGGAATGACAACTTGACAAGCTTCCAAATGGGACCAGAATTGGCAAATTCGGTGACCGTTCGATATCCTAAAAGCACGTTGGAACTCTTCGATCGTCATTTATCAATATGGATTGTTAATCTTTCCAAATCGGTAGATCCAATGGAGATGCTCATAACTCCATCGTTTGATGTCTGATTGGGTCAATTTTTGGTCATCTGAAAGGTACTTTAGTGCCCTTTCATTCCTAAATGGAATCGTCAGATTCCTGGACCATTTGGACATCTATAAGTGGGATCGCAGTCGTCGGTCCTGAATTTTTCCTTCATCTCCTTATCCAATAGTAACCCTCATAACTCTCTCTTCAGAGGTCTAATTTAGACTATTTTGAGCTCATTGGAATGGTAACTTGACAAGCTTCCAAATGGGACCAAAATTGGCTAATTCAGAGACTGTTTGATATCCCAAATGCACGTTGGAACTCTCCGATCATATTTTTTCAATATGGATTGTAAATCTTTTGAAATCGCGTGATCCAACGGAAACGCTCATACTCGATCATTTGATGTCAGATTGGGTTGATTTTTGGTCATCTGAAAGGTACGTTAGTGCTCTTTCATTCCTAAATGGAATCGTTGTATTCCGAGACCATTTGGGCATCCATAAGTGGGAACAGAGTCGTTGGCCCTGAATTTTTCCTTCATCTCCTTATCCAAAAGTAACCCTCATAACTTTCTCTTTAGAGGTCAAGCTTTTCAATGGGACCAAAATTGGCTAATTTGGAACCGTTCGATATCCAAAAAGCACGTTGGAACTCTTCGATCGTCTTTTTTCTATATGGATTGTAAATCTTTTTAAATCGTGCGATCCAATAGAGATGCTCATAACTCGATCGTTTAAGGTCGGATTGAGTCAATTTTTGGTCATCTGAAAGGAACTTTAATGATCTTTCATACCTAAATGGAATCGTCGTATTCCGAGACCATTTGGGTATCCATAAGTGGGAACAGAATCTTCGGTCCTGAATTTTTCCTTCATCTCTGTATCCAATAGTAACCCTCATAACTCTCTCTTCAGAGGTCGAATTTGGACTTTTTTGAGCTCATTGCAATGGTAACTTGACAAGTTTCCAAATGGGACCAGAATTGGCTGATTCGAAGACCGTTCGATATCTTAAAAGCACATTGGAACTCTTCGGTCGCATTTTTTCAATATGGATTGTCAGTCTTTCCAAATCGCGTGATCTAGTGGAGACGCTCATAACTTGATCATTTGTTGTCCCATTGAGTCCAGTTTTGGTCATCTGAATTGGTACTTTAGTGCTCCTTCATTCTTGATTGGAAACGTCGTATTCCGAGACCTTTTGGGCATTCATAAGTAGGATCACAGTCGTCGGTCCTGAATTTTCCTTCATCTCCATGTCCAATAGTAACCCACATAACTCTCTCTTTAGAGGTCGAATTTAGACTATTTTAAGCTCATTAGAATGGTAACTTGACAAGATTCCAAATGGGGCCAGAATTGGCTAATTCAGTGACTGTTCGATATCCCAAAAGCATGTTGGAACTCTTCGATCGTCATTTATCAATATGGATTGTTAATCTTTCCAAATCGCTAGATCCAACAGAGATGCTCATAACTCCATCATTTGATGTCCGATTGGGTCAACTTTTGGTCATATGAAAGGTACTCTAGTGCTCTTTCATTCCTAAATGGAATTGTCGTATTCCTAGACCATTTGGACATCCATAAGTGGGATCGTAGTCGTCGGTCTTGAATTTTTGCTTCATCTCCTTATCCAATAGCAACCCTCATAACTCTATCTTCAGAGGTTGAATTTAGACTATTTTAAGCTCATTAGAATGGTAACTTGACAAGCTTCCAAATGGGACCAGAATTGGTTAATTTGGAGACCGTTCGATATCCTAAATGCACGTTGGAACTCTTCAATCGTATTTTTTCAGCATGGATTGTAAATCTTTCCAAATCACGTGATCCAATGGAGATGCTCAAAACTCAATCATTTGATGCCAGATTGGGTCCATTTTTGGCCATCTGAAAGCTACGTTAGTGCTCTTTCATTCCTAAATGGAATCATCATATTTCGAGGCCATTTGGGCATCCATAAGTGGGAACAGAGTTATCGGCTCTGAATTTTACCTTCATCTCCTTATGCAAAAGTAACCCTCATAACTCTCTCTTCAGAGGTCGAATTAGACTATTTTGAGCTCATTGGAATGGTAACTTGACAACCTTCCAAATGGGACCAGAATTGGCTAATTCAGAGACTGTTCGATATCCCAAGAACACATTGGAACTCTTAGATCGTCTTTTTTCAATATGGATTATAAATCTTTACAAATCACCTAATCCAATGGAGATGCTCATAACTCCATCGTTTGATGTTGGATTGGGTCAATTTTTGGTCATCTAAAAGGTACTTTAGTTCTCTTTCATTCCTGACTAGAATCAGCTTATTTCGAGACCATTAGGGGATCCATAAGTTGTCCAGTCGTCCGTCCTGAATTTTTCCTTCATCTCCATGTCTAATAGTAACCCTCATAACTCGCTCTTCAGAGGTCAAATTTAGACTATTTTGATCTCATTGGAATGGTTACTTGACAAGCTTCCAAATGGGACCAGAATTGGCTAATTCGGAGACCGTTCGATATCCTAAACGCTCGCTGGAACTCTTCGATTGTTTGTTTTCAATATCGATTGTAAATCTTTTTAAATCGCGTAATCCAATGTAGATGCTCACAACTTGATCATTTAATGTCGGATTGGGTTGATTTTTGGTCATCTGAAAGGTACTTTAGTGCTCTTTCATTACTGAGAGGAATTGTCGTATTCCGAGACCAGTTGTTCATCCAGAAGTGGGATCATAGACGTCGGTCCTGAATTTTTCTTTCATCTCCATGTCCAATAATAACCCTCATAATTCTCTCTTCAGAACTCGAATTTAGACTATTTTGAGCTCATTAGAATGGTAACTTCACAAGCTTTCAAATGGGACCAGAATTGCCTAATTCAGAGACCGTTTGATATCCTAAAAGCACGTTGGAACTCTTTGATCATCATTTTTTTAATGTGGATTGTTAATCTTTCCAAATCGAGCGATTTAATGGAGACATGCTCATAAATCCCTCATTTACTGTCAGATTGGGTCAATTTTTTGCAATCTGAAAGGTACTTTAGTGCTCTTTCATTCTTGACTGGAATCGTCATATTCTGAGACCATTTGGGCATCCATAAGTGAGATCGTAGTCGTTGGTCCTGAATTTTTCCTTCATCTCCATGTCCAATCGTAACTCTCGTAACTCTCTCTTCAGAGGTCGATTTTAGACTATTTTGAGCTCATTGGAATGGTAAGTTGACAAGCTTTCAAATGGGACCAAAATTAGATAATTCGGAGACCATTCGATATCCTAAAAGCACGTTGGAACTCTTCGATCGTCTTTCTTCAATACGGATTATAAATCTTTCCAAATTGCATGATCCAATAGAGATGCTCATAACTCCACTGTTTAATGTTCGATTGGGTCAATTTTTGGTCATTTGAAAGGTACTTTAGTTCTCTTTCATTCCTGACTGGAATCGGCCTATTTCGAGACCATTTAGGCATCCATAAGTGGGATCATAGTCGCCAGTCCTAAATTTTTCCTTCATCTCCTTGTCCAATAGTAACCCATATAACTCTCCCTTCAGAGGTCGAATTTAGACTATTTTGAGCTCATTGAAATGGTAACTTGATAAGCTTTTCAATGGACTAGAATTGGTTAATTCGAAGATCGTTCGATATCCAAAAAGCACGTTGGAACTCTTCGTTCGTCTTTTTTCAATATGGATTGTAAATCTTTACAAATCACGCAATCCAATGGAGACACGCTCATAAGACCCTCGTTTGAGGTCAGATTGGGTCAATTTTTTGCCATCTGAAAGGTACTTTAGTGCTCTTTCATTCCTGATTGGGATCGGCAAATTCCAAGACCATTTGGGCATCCATAAGTGAGATCGCAGTCATCAGTCCTAAATTTTTCATTCAACTCCTTGTCCAATAGTAACCCATATAACTCTCTCTCTTCAGAGGTCGAATTTAGATTATTTTGAGATCATTGGAATGGTAACTTGACAAGCTTTCAAATGGGACCAGAATTGGTTAATTTGGAGACCGTTCGATATCCAAAAAGCACGTTGGAACTCTTCGATCATCATTTTTCAATATGGATTGTTAATCTTTCCAAATTGTGTGATCTAACGGAGATGCTCATAACTCGATCGTTTGAGGTTGGATTGAGTCAATTTTTGGTCATCTGAAAGGTACTTTAATGATCTTTCATTCCTAAATGGAAACCTCGTATTCCAAGACCATTTGGGCATCTATAAGTTGGAACAGAATTGTCGGTCCTGAATTTTTCCTTCATCTCTTTATCCAATAATAACCCTCATAACTCTCTCTTTAGAGGTCAAATTTAGATTATTTTGAGTTCATTGGAATGGTAACTTGACAAGCTTCCAAATGGAACTAGAATTGGCTAATTTGGAGACCGTTCGATTTCTTGAAAGCACATTGGAACTCTTCGATCGTCTTTTTTCAATATGGATTGTAAATCTTTCCAAATCGTGCGATCCAATGGAGACGCTCATAACATAATCATTTGTTGTCCCATTAGGTCGAGTTTTAGTCATCTGAAATAGTACTTTAGTACTCTTTCATTCCTGATTGGAATCGTTGCATTTCGAGACCTTTTGTGCATCCATAAGTGGGATCGCAGTCGTCGGTCCTAAATTTTTCCTTCATTTCCTTATCCAATAGTATCCCACATAAATCTTTCTTCAGAGGTCAAATTTAGATTATTTTGAGCTCATTAGAATGGTAACTTGACAAGCTTCCAAATGGGACCAGAATTGGCTAATTCGGTGACCGTTCGATATCCCAAAAGCACGTTGGAACTCTTCGATCATCATTTTTCAATATGGATTGTTAAAATTTCCAAATCGCTAGATCCAACAGAGATGCTCATAACTCCATCGTTTGATGTCCGATTAGATTAATTTTTGGTCATCAGAATGGTACTTTGGTGCTCTTTCATTCATGAATGGAATCATCGTATTCTGAGACCATTTGGGCATCCATAAGTTGGATTGTTGTTGTCGGTCCTGAATTTTTCCTTCATCTCCTAATCCAACAATAACCTTCATAACTCCCTCTTCTGAGGTCAAATTTAGACTATTTTGAGCTCATTGGAATGATAACTACACAAGCTTCAAAACGGGACCAGAATTGGCTAATTCAGTGACCGTTTGATATACCAAAAGCACGTTCGAACTCTTCGAACGTCATTTTTCAATATGGATTGTTAATCTTTCCAAATTGCCAGATCCAATGGAGATGCTCATAACTCCATCATTAGATGTCCGATTGGGTCAATTTTTTGTCATCTAAAAGGTACTTTAGTGCTCTTTCATTCATGAATAGAATCGTTGTATTCCTAGACCATTTGGACATCCATAAGTGGGATCACTGTCGTCGGTCCCGAATTTTTCTTTCATCTCCTTCTCTAATAGTAAACCTCATAACTCTCTCTTTAGAGGTCGAATTTAGACTATTTTGAGCTCATTGGAATGGTAACTTGACAAGCTTCAAAATGGGACTAGAATTGGCTAATTTGGAGAACGCCAATTTCATTATGGATTGTTAATCTTTCCAAATCAAGTGATCCAACAGAGACATGCTCATAAATCCCTCGTTTGATGTCAGATTGGGTCAATTTTTGGTCATTTGAAAGGTACTTCAGTGCTCTTTCATTTGTGACTCGAATTGTCATATTCCGAGGCCATTTGGGCATCCGTAAGTGGGATTGCAATCGTCGGTCCTGAATTTTTTCTTCATCTCCATGTCAAATAGTAACCTTCATGACTCTCTCTTTAGTGGTCGAATTTCGACTATATTCAGCTCATTGGAATGGTAACTTGACAAGCTTCCAAAAAAAAAAAAAAAAAAAAAAAAAAAAAAAAAAATCCCCCCCCCCCCCCCCCCCCCCTCCCGTTTGACCCCGATTGGGTCAATTTTTAGTCATTTGAAAGGTAATTTAGTGCTCTTTCATTCTTGATGGAATCGTCGTATTCCGAGACCATTAGGGGATCCATAAGTTGGATCGGTCGTCGTCCCTGAATTTTTCCTTCATCTCCTTATCCAATAGTAACCCTCATAACCCTCTATTCAGAGGTCGAATTTAGACTATTTTGAGCTCATTGGAATCGTTATTTAACAAGCTTCCAAAGGGAACCAGAATTGGCTAATTCAGAGACCGTTCGATATCCTAAAAACACGTTGGAACTCTTCGATCATCGTTTTTCAATATGGATTGTAAATCATTCTACATCGCGCGATCCAACAAAGATGCTCATAACTCCATCGTTTGATGTCGAATTGGGTCAAATTTTAGTCAACTGAAAAGTACTTTAGTGCTCTTTCATTCCTGATTGAAGTCGTGGTATTCCGAGACCATGTGGGATCGCATTCCTCAGTCCGGAATGTTTCCCTCAACTCCTTGTCCAATAGTAACCTTCATAACTCTCTTTTCAGTAGTTAAATTTAGACTATTTTGAGCTCATTGGAATGGTTACTTGACAAGCATTCAAATGGGACTAGAATTGTCTAATTCTGAGACCATTAGATCTCCCAAAAGCACGCTGAAATTCTTCGATCATCATTTTACATTTTGGATTGTTAATCTTTCCAAATCATGTGATCCGATGGAGACGCTCATGACTCCCTTGTTTGATGTCGAATTGGGTCAAATTTTTGTCAACTGAAAAGTACTTTAGTGCTCTTTCATTCCTGACTGGAATTGACCTATCCTGAGACCATTTGGGCATCTATAAGTGGGATCACATTCATCGGTCCTGAATTTTTTCCTTCATCTCCTTGTCCAATAGTAACCCATATAACTCTCTCTTCAGAGGTCAAATTTAGACTATTTTGAGCTCATTGGAATGATAACTTGACAAGCTTCCAAAT